>NW_019154094.1:4193623-4280242 GCF_002288905.1 Enhydra lutris kenyoni | reverse complement strand
GACCTTGGGCAAGTCACAATTTCCCCTGGTGACCTGAGCAAATGAACAGATGAGATGGGGCTGGCCCTGAGACCTTGGTCCACTCCCTGGCTGGTTCCCTCTCCTATGGCCATATGTCTGTCGACAGTGCCTTCATGAAGCCCTCCTGGATGGCCACACTTGAGCTGCCATCAGCTTCTGGCCCCCTGTGACTCCCACAGCAGCCTGGGGCTCAGGTGCCAGGGTCTGCAAGCCTGGAAGCAGCTGGTGGAGGAGCCCAAAGCAGAAAACACACTTGATGCACAAGTCATTAAAAATGATTCCTGCTGCTTCCTCTTTACAGACATGGAAAGAGAAGCCAGGATCTTGTTATGTTGAAAGAAAGGAAAAATCTGAGGGGATAGAACAGGTGATAGCGTGCAATCCTTTGTATGAAAATAAAATAGAGCCAGAGACACGCAACACATGTTCTTCAAAATGAGGGGCTCAGGACTGGGAAAGCAGCAGAGGGCTACACAGTCACTGGCAATGATCGCAAAAAGTATGAGTACTCGTTCCCAGGTAATCACTTCATTTAGACCTTGGGCAAGTCACAATTTCCCCTGGTGACCTGAGCAAATGAACAGATGAGATGGGGCTGGCCCTGAGACCTTGGTCCACTCCCTGGCTGGTTCCCTCTCCTATGGCCATATGTCTGTCGACAGTGCCTTCATGAAGCCCTCCTGGATGGCCACACTTGAGCTGCCATCAGCTTCTGGCCCCCTGTGACTCCCACAGCAGCCTGGGGCTCAGGTGCCAGGGTCTGCAAGCCTGGAAGCAGCTGGTGGAGGAGCCCAAAGCAGAAAACACACTTGATGCACAAGTCATTAAAAATGATTCCTGCTGCTTCCTCTTTACAGACATGGAAAGAGAAGCCAGGATCTTGTTATGTTGAAAGAAAGGAAAAATCTGAGGGGATAGAACAGGTGATAGCGTGCAATCCTTTGTATGAAAATAAAATAGAGCCAGAGACACGCAACACATGTTCTTCAAAATGAGGGGCTCAGGACTGGGAAAGCAGCAGAGGGCTACACAGTCACTGGCAATGATCGCAAAAAGTATGAGTACTCGTTCCCAGGTAATCACTTCATTTAACACGTGGATGAGAGTGTGCTCCCTGAAGGGTTCCCCTGGGAAATGAGGGGCACAGTTGGGCTAAGCAAGGGCAGTTTCCCAAATGCTTCCTGGGCTCCAGGTTGACCTGTGGCTGAGACCCCCACCCCCACCCGGCCGTCCCCACCCCTGCCCAGCTCCATCACAGCTGCAGACGCAGAGCCCTTAGAAACTACACCCAAGGGGCGCCTGGGTGGCTCAGTCAGTTAAGCATCTGCCTTCGGCTCCCAGGGTCTTGGGATAGAGCCCCCATGTCCCACTCCCTGCTCGGCGGGGAGTCTGCTTCTCCCTCTCCCTCTTCCCCTCCCCCTGCTCATTCTCTCTCTCTCTCTCTCTCTCTCTCAATTAAATATATAAAAATCTTTTTTATTTTTTATTTATTTCACAGACAGAGATCACAAGTAGGCAGAGAGGTAGGCAGAGAGAGAAGGGGAAGCAGGCTCCCCACTGAGCAGAGAGCCCGATGCAGAGCTCGATCCCAGGCCCCTGAGATCATGACCTGAGCCAAAGAGAGAGGCTTTAACCCACTGACCCACCCACGTGCCCCAATATATAAAAATCTTTACAAAAACCAACCTACAACCAAACAGAGCTGGAAGGAAAAAGAAAGAAGTACAGGGATGGGGAGAGAAGGGGTGTGGAGGAAAGGGAGGAGAGGGGAGGAAAGGGAGTGAGAAAAAGGGAGATGTTGACCATCTTTTGAACAACCAGAAAGATCTTGGTAAAGGTTCAATGATGGATCATTTAGGATGAGCTTGTTACAGTTATATTCTTTTATTTTAAAGATATATTTATTTATTA
Organism: Enhydra lutris kenyoni; assembly: GCF_002288905.1. Lineage (NCBI taxonomy): Eukaryota > Metazoa > Chordata > Mammalia > Carnivora > Mustelidae > Enhydra > Enhydra lutris. The sequence goes on along the minus strand of NW_019154094.1, from coordinate 4,278,310 downwards.
TTTGAGCAAGGGGTTGGGGAGCAAAAGGCAAGGGGAGAGAAGCTCAAGCAGACTCCCCACTCAGTGCAGAGCCCAACACGGGGCTCTATCTCATGAGCCTGAGATCCCGACCTGAGCTGAAACCAAGAGTCAGACCCTCAACCAACTGAGCCACCCAGATGCCTCTTAAAGTTATATTTTTTTAAAGGCAACCTGACCCTTAGGATGTCTTTCTCTTAGCAGCTCAGTAAAGGCAGGACTGTTCCTGGCTGGGATGGGACCGGAGGCCTCCAGCCTTGGGGAAAGCTCAGCAGGAGACCCCCCTTAGCTCACCTGCCAACACAAGCCACTCCAACAACCTCCCAAAGCTTGGGAACAAAGCCACTGAAAACGTTAAGGCCCCCAGGGAGAAGATAAGAACCAAAAGAGTCAATATTCTCCAGATGTCTTTTTCTTATGTGCCGGGATTGATCTCTGGTGACAGAGCAATTAAATTGGACAGAACACACGGGGTGATGACTATAAAGCAGCTGTCCTGAATAATCCGGGCAGGAGGTGGGAATTGAGTGGAGAGCGGGCGTGGACAGAGTACTGCCCCAGCCGGCACTCACCCCGAGAGATACCCTGGAGAAAGCCATTCTCTTGGGACCTGCAAGCCACTGCTTTTGACAATTCGGCTGCCATTTTTTTTTTAAAGTGTTTTTTTCTGAAACGGGCAAGTGCGGGGGGTGGGGCAGAGACAGAGGGGCAAGCAGACTCTTCACTGACCGGGGAGCCCAACGTGGGTCTCGATCCCAGGACCCTGAGATCACGACCTGAGCCAAAGGCAGACGCTTAACCGACTGAGCCACATGGGCACCCCTCTCCCAGCTGCCATTTTCACAGCCTCATCCATTCAAGAGAATGGAGAATCATTTCCTTGCTTTCTCCCTTTACTTTCTGGCTGGAGTCAACTCTGCTGGGGGGCCCAGAGGGCCCAGGGTGAGAACCCCCAGTGAGGAAACAGCATGCGCCTGCCAGCTGGCTCTGGAGTGGGCCCCAACTTCAGAGTCAGAAGCATCCAGCACAGCTTCAGGTGATGGACACCCTGCTGACCTTTCATATCCTTGGGAGACGGCTCTCTCCACTCTCGATTACCTCTCTTGACAGACAGCTCTTCCTTGAACCAAGCCAGCAGCCTCTTTCCTATAACACTCAAACCATACCTAGAACTCTGCTCTGGAGAAATACAAACAAGAATTTTAGTCTCGTCTCAAGAAAACGGCCCTTCAGACACTAAAACCATTCTCACATATCCTAGACCTGCTCTGATCTGCGCGAAAGCCCCTCGTTTTCCCAAGAGCTGCCTGCGTCACCTGCTCCAGCCTCTCATTACCCCTTCTGGGTCCCTGCATGGACGATCATTATGTCACCAGGTACGAGAGTGACAGCTGCGTGTCCACCAGCACTGAGTTCTGTCTCTGTCCCATAATGATTCTCCTCACTCTGACACTGAAAAATAGACGTTGTGATGAGTGTAAAAGGAAGCTGACGCTCAGGGCTGTAAAGTAACTTGTCCAGAGCCACACAGCAAGGTGTCAGTGGAACTGGGATTCAGACCCAGACCTGCCTGATGCCAGGACTCGGCCTCATCTCACCAAACCTCCCCTGCCGGTCCTTCCTGGGGGCTTCCCGAGCAGCAGACGCTCTGAGCATTCCAGGATCCGTGCAACCTCCCTTGGCCTAGAGACCCTCGTAACCCAATCAAACATGAGATTGGCATAATCACTTCCATGATGGCCAACCCCAGGAAACCCCATAAGGCCCAACCAGATAAATACTCCTAGTTAAGATTCATTTATTTATTTATTTATTTATTTGAGAGAGAAAAAGAGATAGCGCATGTGCATGAGTGGTGGGGAGGAGCAGAAGAAAAGAGAGAGGCCGACTCCCCGCTAAGCAAGGAGCCCTATGTGGGGCTTCATCCCAGGACCCTAAGATCATGACCTGAGCCCAAGGCAGACACTCAACCAACCGAGCCACCCAGGTGCCCCACTTCCAGAAGAAATTAACGTTGCCACCGATCACCCCCATCTCTCTCACTCCTCCTTGGGGCTTGTAAGGATTGTCTGAGTTTCCTCCCCAACACGTCCCTGTTTTTGCCACTTCTTTCCCCTCCCCCCCAACCCCCGCACTCTCCTTGGACCCAGCCTCGGATCCTTCAAATATATTTTATTATTTGGAAAATGCAAAGGACAGCCCCAGAAAGAAAAATTAAAGCACCCCCTAAAATGATGAAAATGTTCTGGAATCAGATAGGGGTAATTGATGCACAACTTGGTGAAAACACCCACACACAAAACCAAAACCAAATGAAAACAAAAAAGTCGCTGAGTTGCACGTTTTAAGAGGACATTAAAAAGAGTTATACATTTTAAATTACATTTATGTGAATTATATCTCATACTCTATGGTATAGGAACCGTATCTCAAAAGAGCTATTAGATTTTTTTTTTTAAATAGCCCATATGTTAAAGGATTAGAGTGCATTTGGAAAGGTCTGGTAGGAATGGATGATTATAAGCCTTGTGAATCCTTAAATACTGTTACACCGTGAACATGTTCTATTTGTATAACTTGACACTGCAAAGCTGGCCATCCATAACACTCCCTCATTACATTGTGTAAAGTAGAGTAAAGTCATTGTATAAAGTAGAACAGTGTGCTCTGTGAATCTGGGCTCGTTACTACACCAAGGAGTACCTAAGACCAGGGAGGCAGAGAATCCGGGTCGGAAGAGGTAGGGTCTTAGGACCTGGCAGGCTGAGTTTCTTTTCTTTTTTTTTTTTTTTAAGATTTTATTTATTTATTTGACAGACAGAGATCACAAGTAGGCAGAGGCAGGCAGAGAGAGAGAGAAGAGGAAGCAGGCTCCCCGCTGAGCAGAGAGCCCGATGTGGGGCTCGATTCCAGGACCCTGGGATCATGACCTGAAGCCAAAGGCAGAGGCTTTAACCCACTGAGCCAACCAGGCGCCCCCAGGCTGAGTTTCTTAACACAGTTTCCACTTCTCACTGGTTCTGAAGAATATCCATAGACGTAACGTTAATACTGCATTCCTGGGGCACCTGGGTGGTTCAGTCGGTTAAGTGTACAACTCTTGATCTCAGTTCAAGTCTTGATCCTAGGGTTGTGAGTTTGAGTCCTGCATTGGGCTCCACCAAAAAAAAAAAAAAAAAAAAAAAGATACAGCATTTCCTCAAATCTCAAATACCATGGATGTATCTGACACCACAATTGCAAGAACTTCTAAGAAAGAAAATCCTTGTTTTCTTATCTAATCAGCTGTAAGATGTGTCTCAATTCCCAATGTGTTAACATGTAAGGAAAAACATGTGTGTCTCTGTATCAATGGACTATGATGAAAGGCCTCAAAGTGAAATACCTTTGGGAAACCTTTGCATTAAACTGGTCTCCTTATTGCAGGAATTGTCAGAGCCTTAATATGCTCACATGCACTGTGAGTCTCTACAGAAGGGTGAGGAATGAGCTAGTTTATGGGTGCATTAGTCCATAGAACCCTTCCAATGAGAACATCCTGGAGAAGGGGCACTCTGTAAGGTCAACCCAGAAAAATCCTGCTTTAAGGAAAAGAGGAGCATATAAGGACTCAGCCAAAAACCTGGGAGTATTTATATCAGAAGAGAAAACATTCAAATATACATTGAAAGAAAGACTTCAGAAACGAGACTTTCAGAGGGTGAGGGAAGAAAGGAAAGATGGAGAGAAACACAGGAAGCTGATACTTTAAAATAAATCCAAGTTCCACCCTAAATGAGAGGGAGCATAACTCCCTATTCCCAAGTGCAGGCTGAGCATAGTGCCTACCTTCCAGAGAGCACTGCATGGCAAGGGCGGGGTCAGGGAGAAAAACCTGACACACTCGCACCTGAGCCAGACGGTCAAGATTAATATCAACAGTGCTAAGTCATGTTGACCACTTAGACCCTTGATAAGATGTGATGCAAAGGTCATTTTACCTCTGTGATCTTCCTCCCCCAAACTCTCAAAGCCAGTCTAATCCTCAAGGGGAAAAAATCAAGCAAATACCACCAGAGGAGCCTCTTACAACAACGGCAGCCCTGGCATGGCTGTGACTATATTGGCCATGACTATTCAGGTTGAGTGACCCTGGAATGAATGAGAGGCATGGTTGGCTCTAAGTTTAAAATCACATCCTATGGGCGCCTGGGTGGTTCAGTTGGTTAAGCATCTGCCTCTTGATCTCAGCTCAGGTCTCCATCTTGGGGTTGTGAGTTCAAGCCCCACATGGGGTTCCATGTTAGGTGTGGAGCCTACTTAAAAAATAAAATAAAATAACATCCAAAACATCACCACATGATTCAGTACAGAAACAAAAAGTTGGTTATAGGCACAGGGCACTGGGGCACAAGTTAAACGGCAGAGTAGCAAATATTTGTCTTTACAGGAATGACTGCAATCTCTTATTTTCTTGCAAAGCTATGACCAAGTGCTATGGGTCTTCAGAAATGTACCTAGAAGGAACAGAATTAGATTAGGCTGTTTTGTCACCAACAAGTGTGCAAACGGAGAGCAGAACACACACCAAGGTGAAGGTGGGCAGAGGAACCACTGACCCCACTGGGATGGTGAAGGAACCATCAACTGAACACAATGAAGGCAGGAGTGATCCCTGCCCCTGCAGCTCAGGCTGTCCTCAGAGCATCCGACATCCAGCTGTCAGAGGTCACCCGCTGACTTGGACAGAACTCCCAGCAAATGCAGCTCAACCGAACAGAGAGTGAATCTCTGGGTCCATAAAAAAGGAAAATGCTAACTTGACCCTGGTATTCTTCTACTTGCCTCAAAATTACACTGACGATGGAGAAGTTCCAAGCAATAAGAAGCACGGTGCCATAGATTACTTTGCAGTGGTTTTTGCCTTAGCTGTGCATAAGATAGTCTCGTGTTTCTGGCCATGGGTACTTCCTTTGATTTGCTGAGATCCACGACATGTGATGGGGATGGAAAACAAACTGTCTTCATTTAGGAGATACCTGGAGAGGGTAAGTCCTGAGACTCTAAAGGGGTTGGCCCAGAGATAACACAGCGGGCACCAACAGCAAATAACGTCACAAAAAGGAGACAACTGGTGGCTCCTGACAGAATTCCCCATCCCACCTGTGAGTCTCCCTCCCCACCCCATCCTGCTGAGAACACTAGCAGTGAATCAGGTCAGGCCCCTAGATCCAAAAACCCATTTACAGCCACTATCAGAGGCAAAGGAACATGCTAACACCCTGAGAAATGTTAGCAGAGACCTGGGTTCTTCAAACGTAAATTTTGAGAAAAAGAAAAAACAAGAAAGATGGGGAAATTGGTTGACCAAAATGGATTTAAAAGACATATCATGGACTTAGTGATTTGCCTTCAAGGAACAGAGCAGAGAAAGGGGAAGATGGTAAGTTTTCGGTGGAGGAGCCTGGAGACGCGGTGTAGCCAAGCAACGAAGGGGAACACCACCAGCCATATTGTGTGGATGCCACCAGCACCCCCGTAGGGAGCAATGAGAAGGGGCCTCCAACTCTTTGGTGTTCTTACCAAAAATTCACATCCCCTGTCTAATCCTGAGACAGTCGTCACACTCAGATCGGGGGACATGCCGCAAGATGTCTGGACAGCACGGAAGACCGCCAAGGCATGAAGAACGAGCAAAGACTCAAAGCCACTCACAGATTAGAGAAGACTAAGGAGATGTGAAGACTGAATGCAATGTAGGATCCAAGATGGGATCTAGGGACGGAAAAAAAGATTTCTGGGAAACCTGATTGAAATCCAAAGAAAGTGGAGAGTTTAGCCAATCGTAAAGTACCGGTGTTAATTTCTCAATTTTGCTGAAAGTATCATGGTTTGCAAGATGTTCACATGAGAAGAAACTGGGCAGAGAGTACGTGGCATTTCTCTGTGTGATCTTGGCAACTTTTCTGTAAATATAAAATTACTCCAAAATAAACAGTTTATTTAAAAAAAAAATACCACCCGACTGCAATATAAAAAAAAGTGGGTTGTTGGGAGAAGACTGGGCAGGACTGGGCAGGAATTGGTGACTTGAAGTTGGATGATGAGTGCATGAGGGTTTATAGTCTTGTTTTCCCTATTTTTACATATTTTTAAAGTTTTACATAAGACAAAAAATTACAGTGACAAAGACAACGAGGCCAGTCTCAGTTTCCCTGATGGCAGATCAAAGAGGGACAGATGCCATGTGTGCATGAAACAGAGTAGAAGAGTCTTCTCAGGGGAGTACATATGGATTAGATTCTTAGCCCAGTAAGTGGTTGGGGGTGGGAGGGGGGACTGCAGGCAAGGACATTGGCCAATGGCTTCCATTTTGTTTGGCTAACCCTGTCTTAGCCTGTCCTGGCTTGATCAGCCCAGTCTTAGCCCCCCACAGCTCCTGAACTAGTCCTGGACAAGACAGCAGAAACTGAGGCAGCAGAGCCTCAGCCCACAACACTTTCCCACCTCCTTCTTCCTTCTGAAGCCATCTTCCTGTCCCTAAACCTGGTAGGACCAAGGGGAAGGGCTTTGGCCATTCTGAGGAGGAAAGGTTTTGCAGAAGAAGTGGGGGGTGGGGGAAGGTGCGGGTGGAAGCCAAACTGCAAAGGGCTGAGGGTCAGGGGCAGGTGGCAGGCAGCACGGTGACTGCAGGCAGAGGGAAGAAGGATGCTGGCCAGCCCCAAGTGCCGACAGAGTTGGACCAGGGTTCTTTAGGAAGAACTCATGGGCTCGTGGATGGACATGTGGCTTCTCTGTTCTGAAGGTCACTTGCTGGGTGACTGGTGGCATTCCCCCTCTCTGTGACACCATCCAGCAGGAGGTGAGAGCCAGAGGAGCTCCAAGGCCTCCAGCTCAATGATTATATGACTCCATCCCCTCTCCAAGGGGAAGAAAATCCCTGAAAGCATTTACAAAGGCCCTTTCCCTCTGAAACTCCAAGCGGAAACGTAGAAAAGAAAGAAGCAAGGCTGGCAGGCACAGGCTTGACGGGGGTATGGGTCATATCCGAGGGTGGTGCTCGCCAAGGAAGGGCAGGGTCCCTTTCTTCACCCTGCAGGCAAGTGACTTACAAGGAACTAATTGCACAAGCTTGAAGGGAGTAGAAGGGAGTAGAAGGGAGCGCAGGCTCCAGGTCTGGACTCCTCTCTTTCTGCCACCGACATTCACCTTGACCTCCTAGGTTCCAGGATGGTGGGGGGGGGGGGTAGATAACAGAATTTGTATCCCTGGGCTTCAGGTATCTCCAGGGTGAGCGCAACAATTTCCCTTGCTGCCTGCTTATGAGTCCCTGAGTCATGTCATCGACCCGAGATCACTCAGCACCCCCGTCCGCAACCCCATGACTACCTGCTTCTCCTTGAGGATTTTTCCTTCTTTGTCTTACTCATCCTCGGACTGAAATTGTACCACGTGGTTACCCTTGAGCAAATTTCTTGGCCAGCTAAGTCATCCCCCACCCCCACCCCCCAACGAAACACCCATCTCATCCCAAGACCACAGAAGACTCCTCTGTTTCAAGACTCACAAAGGGGCTTCTGCCCAAACTGTGCCTGGACGGTTTTCTCCCTGAAACAGTAGTCGGTGTTGCAATGACAGTAGGAGCCGTTTGTGCCCCGGAAGAATCTCCACTTTGTTAACTGACTTCATCGTCTGGAAAGCAAAGTCTCAGAGAAACTGCCTGATTCAGACAGATGTTCCTCCCACCCTCCATTCACACCAGATGATGTCCTGGCACACCAGACCCTGGTCAATCCCACAAGGCCACGGCTGCTGCCAGACACCTGGTGTGAGCCACAATGGCCTCATTCTGGAAGCCAGGGACCCCACCCCTCTTCCCAGTGAACGGTACATTCATCCTTTCAGGGTCCCAGTTTCCAGGAGCTCCCCAGGCTCAGCTGGCTGGGTTCGCGGGGCAAGCCATGCATTCATTGGCTTGACGAATCCATTCATTCCTCAACTATTTGTTGAGCACTGATTAGGTACCAAGCGCTGTTTTGGGGGGACACCGGGAACACTGAGATGAGGAAAGCAGAGACAGCTTCCTGCCTTGGGGAACTGACACTTTCACGCTTGAACGAGACCGTGAGGATGTTGGTCTCCAGACCCCTCTTTCTGGAACTCTCTCTTCCACCCCCATGGCTTCCACTCCCACCCAGCAGAAACTCACTTTCCTGCCAAACCCCACGGCAAAGGCCATCTCAGCCAGCTTCATTGCGCATTCACCGTGTGCCAAACACTGCCGTGGACACATATCACATGCACGGTTTCATGATAGGAAGGAAGCCCCCTCCTAGCCCCAGTGCGCAGATAAGGAAACTGAGGCACACAGAGAGTGGTACATGCCGGTAAAGAACAGAGTCCGTATTTGAACCCAGGACGTCTGACTGCAGAATCCACATGGTAGTCGCTGAGTCATTGAACTTAGGTCAGGTTCTTTTTTGGGGTGAATCACTTGGGTCTGCTCTCAAACACCATTTGTATTTGAGGCTCTCATCCATAAGAGTGACACTCCATTTGACTCTGTTCTGTCCATCTTGTTCCCTTGGGAGGGACCCCCACCATCCTGGGCCATGCATTTTACAACCTGACTCAGTCGGCACTCAACTCGGGGCTCTCAAAGCCTGGAGCACATTGCCCTGGGGATTTCCTGCCTCTCCTTCCCGCTGAATCTAGGGCTTCCTGTGTCCCCAGGAAAATAGATTATGAAGTGAAGAAAGCTGAAAGGGCCCTGTGTAGCCCCTTCCAAGGGCTTGTGCTCACCTGGTCAGAGGTCTCCTGCACAAATTGCAAAGGCACATATCTCAAACACAAAAAAAGTTCTCCCCCACAGCCCTCCCTCACCTCACTTCCCCCGATGCAATGTAGCACTGAGTGGCTGTGGCCATTTAGGGATCTGGCTAAGGAGAAGTTGAATCAGAGATACATTTAATTGGGGTTTGTCGAAATACGATGTAACTGATTCAAAGTCACTTCCCTGTACAGTTAAATCATTACTTACCCTCACATAATAGTGACTTCCGGGAATACTCCCACCTACTTGCTGACTCAACAGGTGAGGTGACCAAAAGCAATAAGGTCAGAGGTGGTGTCCCATGATGAACCTGCCTTACAGTGCCCAACTGGAAGTATGTGGAGAGTGGAGGAGAGTTCAAGTCTGACATGAGCGGAGACAGAAGCCCATCTCTGGAAAATTCTTCCAATCATCAAAACCAAAATTTTAAGCAGAATATTCAGTTTTCATTATGCCTTATCAAAAAATGAAAAGGTAGTTTGTTTGTTTCTGTGAAGAATAAATGATTCAGGGCGGCTGGGTGGCTCAGTCGTTAAGCGTCTGCCTTCAGCTTGGGCCATGATCCCAGGGTTCTGGGATCTCCATCAAATAAATGAATAAAATCTTTAAAAAAAAAAGAATAAATGGATTATGCAGCAGGTAAGCTTATAAATACATCACATTGCTTTGTTCTTTATATTTAGTAGGAATCACACAAATAGAATTTGTAAGAATTCCTGTATGTAGGACACAATAGTGTAGTGTTTCTATGAACAGTGAGCATTTCTGTGTGAATTCAACACAGTAAATCAAGATGGTAGCTTAGCTTAGCTGATGCATTTTGTCGTGATGAAGTCTGGCATTTCCGGAAGAAAGCACAAACATCGCATCAAGGAAGCAAAAGGACTGAAGGAAATGAATGATATCAGGCTGTACCTGTGAGTCCATAATAAAGACACCAGATTATTTTGCTGGATCTCGTGATGTTGGCTGTATTTTTCCATTTTTTTCAAGTTTGTAATTTGTGGTGATTTCTTTCCTCATGCTAAATAAATAGTCATTTTTCACCACCGATTTTGCTTATAACTCTGTGTTCTCTTTCTTGAGATGATTAAGCTCAGCCCCACAAACCTGCATCCATTTATCTCTCTGTTTTATATATTTCTTCTTAAAAAAAAAAAAGATTTTATTTATTTATTTGAGAGAGAAAGAGAGTGAGCAAAAGAGAGAGCACAAGCAGGGACAGAGGAAGAGGGAGAAGCAGACTCCCCTGCTGAGCAGGGTGACCGACACAGGGCTCGATCCCAGGACCCGGGCATCCTGACCTGAGCTGAAGGCAGACACTTAACTGACTGAGCCACTCAGGCGCACCTGTGTCTCTTCTTCTACTGGAACACAGTATTTTCCTAAAAAAAGGTGTGTGGGAGGGGCACAGTGTTGACCCTGGTTGGCTCAGTTGGTAGAGCATGTGACTCTTGATCTTGGGGTTGTGAGTTCAAAATCCACATTGGCTGTAGAGATTACTTAAAAATAATAGAATCTTATCTTTTCTTTTTAAGGTGTGTGGAAGTTTGATGTTTGGGGTTGTTTATTTTGTTTATCTTAGATCTTGGATATCTAAAAGTGCCCTTTTTCTACCTTATACTTAATTGGTAGCATAACTGGGTATAGAATTCTTGATTGGAATTTATTAAACCTTCAGCATTTAAGGTATTGCTTCATTGTCTTCTAGCTTCCAGGGCTACTGTTGAGAAACCCAAACCCATTTGATTTCTGTTCTTTTGCATGAGACCCAATTCTTGCCTCTGGAAGTTACGGAATCCTCTCTTGGTTCATAGGTTTCTGTGCCTTGATGTGAGCCATCGTGCAGGACACTTCATAGTCCTTAAATCTAGAAACTCATGTCATGCAGGGTTGGGGGATGTCTTGAATTATATCACTGATGATGTCTTCTCTGTTTCATTTGTTCTCTCTTCTTAGAGAAAGAGCATCATCATTATCAGAGAAATTATTCAGATGTCGGATCTCCTAAACTGAATCTCTAATTTCTTAATTTTTCTCTCCTATTTTTTTCTTTTTGTCCTTTTGTTTTACTTTCTGGGAAATCTTCCAAGTTTTCTATTTATTTGTTAATATCAACTATCATTTTTTGTATGTGTAATTTCCAAGAACTCTTTTGCAGATCCCTGAAACTTCATGTTTCCTAACATTGTGTTGCTGCTTCATAGATATAATGTTGCCTGCTATCTCTCTAAGGAAGCAGGTAATTGCTTTTGTTTTGCTTTGTTTTGTTTTCCTCTCCTTATACAGTTGCTTTCCTCCAAGTGCTTTTTTTGCATTTGGCTAGTTGGTTGATTTTGATTCTATCATGTTAGAAACTTTCCTCAGATGTCTGGAGATCCTAAGTGTCTTGTCATATTTAAAAGACAGCTTAAAAAGCTGAGTTGGTGGCAGCTATCACCTGGGAGCCTCATACCTGTGCTCTGGTTATCCTGCTGATGGGGACAAATGTCCCCATCTTTAGCCCTTTCCTCTTGGGTTGGTTAGAGCCTCAAGAGAAGACTCCAACTCCAGTATGAATGATAAAGACCTCTAACTGCATTCTGGGAAGCAAGCTGGGGACAGGCAGGTGGGGAGTTCAGCATTCAGAATGCATATGCTCTTTTTATCTACCTGTTTTTCAGGACGAGTCCTAGGCCTTCAACTATGTCTGCCAATCCTGATCCAGACCCCTTGGTTTTAACCACTCCAGAAAACACTTCAGACTTCTGCTGATGTAAAGCCACAGTGGCCCAGCCAGGACGAATGGAGGAAAGGTTCCAATGATACAACTATAACACTTCTGAGGTAGTTTTCTCCCAGTTTTCTTTCCTTTAGTCCTTCCTCTACAGTCCCATTCCTTATCTTATGCTACCAGTTCCTAAGTTGTTTTTTATATTATGGGTTTTTTGTGGATTTTTTTAGGGTTTTTGCTTTGTTTTATTTTTTAGTTTTGAAAATTCCATGGTATAAATCATTCTATTTCTCAATTTCCCCCTCTTCTGGCTTAGAGTTTTCCTCCTTTGAGGCTCCTAAGGCAATTATTGCTTGTCTCACTTTCCAGCTTCCAAGAGAATCTTGCTGCTGTCTTCTCTCTGTTCTCCCTCTTTGTGCACTTCCATCTTTTTAAAAGCTCTATTTTGTAGCTTTTGTAGGGTTTCCAGAGGGTCAAAATTAGATGGAATAATTTGTTTTAAAACTCACCCATCCATGTGTCATTTTTCTCTGTCACTAGACAGTGGCTGCCTGCATTTCTTTCCAGCTCAGAAATAACCTTGTAAAACTGGCTTTCCATTCAGCCACATTCATAAGACAAAACATTTCCATACCTTGGCATGGCTTTGCACATATTCTACTCCAAGAACCAAGACATTACCTCAAGGCATCTTGATTTCAACTATGTAGCTGGGTTGTCATGCAGAGGACGTAGGACTGCCTCCCTACTTCCCTCACCTCTTTCCCTTTGCTGCCACTGCTGCTGCTGTCTGGGACCATTGCCAGTCCTCCACATCTGACATTCACTGACTTGCACATCATTTGCAGAAAGTTGGTGTCACTATCCCAGGGAAGACAGTTAAGCCAGCTTCAGAGAAAGAAGACGGTAACTAAATAACTTGTTCCTTGGGCTTAAACTTGTCAAGCAGTAATTCTGATAATTTTGAATTCAACACACTGCCACTCTAACATTATTATTAATTATTATTATTATTATTATTATCATATGTGGGAAACAATGGTGCTGTGAATACAAGGAAAAGATGCTGGGGTGTGTATCCTCGCTTAAAATTAGGAAAACAGACAAAATCTGCTTTCATTTTCTAGGTCAGCATAAACATTTTTAAAGGGTATTGGAACTCCTGGGTGGCTCAGTGGATTGAGCATCAGACTCTTGGTTAGGGCTCCAGTCGTGATCTCACGGTCGTGATATCCAGCTTTGTGTGGGGCTCCACCTCAAGGCAGAGTCCTCTTCAGATTCTTCCTCCCTCTCTCTCTGCCCCTCCGTGCTTGCACCCACACGTGCATGCTCACACGCGCGCTCTCTCTCAAATAAATAAAATCTGTAAAAAAAAAAAAAAAAAAGATAAACTAAAAGGGTGTTTAGATTTTTCTCAAGATTTCTTTCTTTTTTTTTTTTTAAGATTTTATTAATTTATTTGACAGAGAGATCACAAGTAGGCAGAGAGGCAGGCAGAGAGGGGCGGGGGGGAAGCAGGCTCCCTGCTGAGCAGAGAGCCCGATGCAGGGCTCGATCCCAGGACCCCAAGATCATGACCCGGGCCAAAGGCAGAGGCTTAACCCACCAAGCCACCCAGGCACCCCTGATTTCTTTCTTTTGATGAGCTTGCCCTCAGTTCAGTGGGGAGAACCAAGAGCCTCCCTACTTTTCTCATCTTCTTCCTTCCCTCTAGGCCTCAGTTTCCCCACCGATCTGCCTGATGAGGGAAGTAGAGCAGAAGATGAGCTCTGAGATCCATGTGATCCCACAGTCTGGGCCCTTCGAGGGAGAGGAAAGGCTGGGTCATATCCTCAGTCTGGACATCTCTGCCTTCCTCATGGAGCATGAGTTCCCGGGGGGCAGAATTTGCTTTATTCTCATCAGGGAAGACACAAAGCAGGAAGGGTAAGAAGCTCCTAAGAGACGACTTCTCACCCAGGGCACAAGGAGCAGGAGCACAGGGGCTGCTGGAGATGTTCAGTGCCCCCAAGAATTATACAGAAATTGGGGCTGGACAGTAGCTCTTGAATGCGCTCCGGTTCCTGTCCCAGCCCCCCCAGGCTGCTCTGGGTGACCTTGGCCCACCTTCTGACTGTCCACAGCCACAGGTAGCCCCAGGGGGCCCCATGGAGTCATTCTGGCAGACCCCTCATCTGACCACCGAGTCCCTGAGCCATCTATTGCCTTTCCCTGTGATCCTGTGCCCCTAGGCTTGCTGTGTGGCCTATGGGGTGGAAGGAGAACCCACAGGAGCAGGGAAGCCAGACACTGGAACCACACAGGCAGCCCAGTGCCCACGATTCAAAGCCCCAGACGGGCTTGGATGCTTCCTTCCCAGACTACACATATTACTCCACACACAAATCAAGGAAGGTGCCCTTGTGGACATGTTCATATTTCTTCTCTTGGCCTTTTCCAGCCTCCATCATTCATTCACTCATTCATTCCTTCTTCAAAGCAATTCCGAACATGGAAAACCCTTCTGCGCTGTGAAACCCTGCCTCTCTGTAAATTCCTAACTGGCCTTGGGCAGTGCGTCTCCTCTGTAACGTGAAGGGGTGCCGCGGCTTTAGACATGCTGCAGGTAAAGTGCCCGAGGCCGCAGACAAAGTTTCCGCAGCGCAATCGGGCAGGAGACCATGAGAAATCTGGGCTTGCGTGACCCACAGATATGATTCCTTTGCAAAACAGGGCTTTCCTGTCGCCGGGACAGTTAAGAGAAAGTTGATCGGCTTCCCCAAGGGCGACGTTCGCGCCTGTAGAAAAGAAGGGTTGTTCACCCTCTGCCCGGGGCAGGAAGACTAGCCCGGGAAAGTGGCAACAAGTCCCAGCACCCTAGGAGGGAGGGGCCAGCGCTGCAGCAGGAAGGGGAGGAGGGGACAGAGGAGGGGACTGGCCGGGCCAGCCCCGGCTCCCGGGCGCAGGGCGGAGCCCGGGACAGCGCACCCGCACGCAGGTGAGCTAGCCGGGGCGGAGCGCAGCGCAGCCGGTGCCAGGCTCGGGCGCCCACGGCCGCCGTTCCCAGCCACCGGCCACAGCCGATTTCCCCCACCGAGGCCAGGCGCCCCGGAGCCATGGCCGTCCAGAACTGCGGGGTCACAATCGCGCTGCTGGGGGTCCAGCTGCTGGGTGCCGTGCTCCTGCCGCGCGGAGCGGGTGAGTGCGGTGTGGCAGCAGCGGGTGGCGCGGAGTGGTGTTGGTTACCGGCAAGGAGGGTCCCGTCGGAAGGTGCGGAGGCGCCGAGGGACTCTCGGGTAAGGAGGATGCCGATTCGAGTCGGGGGCGACGCAGTCGGGATGCACCGACAGTGCGGGATCCCCGGAACTGCCCGGTTCCAGGGCGCGCGGCGTCGGGCCAGGTGGCCGTGCCCTCCTGAGTTCCGAGGGACCTCGTCCTGGGCGCGGTACCTGGTAGTGTCCCCGAGCGGGGGAGCCCGGCCGTCGGGGGGATGAGCCCGGCGCCCACAGCGCAGGAGAAAGTAAGAGCGCGCCCCGGCCGAGTCCCAGGAACTGCTGCGCACTGGCGGCCTCACGCGGGTGCTCAACTGGGGGCGCCGGGGCTGGGCGTGGGGAGGGAGCTATCCCCTCCTGACCCACCCTCCACCTCCTCGCCTGGGCCAGGGAGACCACCCTCCACCTCCTCGCCTGGGCCAGGGAGAAGGTGCAAGAAAACTGTGGTTTGGCGCCCTATGGCCCACCGGATCACCCTTGTCTGGGCCCGCACGCTGCATTCTAGCTCTCCCGAAGTTCGGGAACATTCATTTGAAAATGAAAGCGCCAGGCTGGAGAAGGCCGCCACGCATCGGTGCCACGGAAGTGCCGCAGTCCCACTCCTCGCGCCCCAGGGGTAGAGTCTGCACTTTGACCGCCCAAGGGGGTCGGAGAGGGGGCGTTCCAGAGAAGTGTGACTTTCCAGTTGTTCCGGTTGGGGGCAGGGACCGCCACCTCCCCCTGCCTCTGAGAGAGGCCTGTGCCTGAGGGGAGGTGTCCTTCGGGTCCTGCAACTATCAAAACCCAGAAACAAGTAGTTGTCTTCCTGTACGAACTTGAGTGAAGGCCTTTCTCGAAACTAGCACAGCTGGTCTTTGGTTATTGTTTGCGGCAGCTAAGGGGGTTTTGTATTTGGCAGGTAGGTGGATTCCTGTGAATTAAGCCAAGCTGGTGCGGTGAACTTTGGCGTTCTGGCAAATGCCACCGTTACAAACCCACAGGAAAGCTTCCTGGTTCCTTCCGCCAACAGCATTGGGAGACATTTGCTGCGCGGTTCATAGAATGTTTTAAGACCTCATTGGAAACCTTGCACATGTATGCATATTTGCTGTTAAACGCATTTACTGTCAGACTGAATTCTCGATTTCCTTTAGAAAAAAAGTCAGTTTAAGAAGAGTGATTTCGTGAGTGAAAATGTGTGCAAATATGTGTGAGAAAAATGCATGTCCCATCACACTTGGGAGCTGTATGGAAATGGGAATTGTTTTGAGATGTTTTGCATTGTCTGTGATACCCAGAACTCCTCCAGTAAGAATACGGTGTAAATCAATGCATTAGTCGTGACGAGGGTGATATGCTGGGCTGAACTGGCCTCTGTTAATGTGTCTGATTTCTCCCATGGCCTGGAGAGGGGGCCATTTTGGTTTCTGGTAGCTCCAGTAGAATCCCTTCCTTCCAGGAAGTTCATGACTCTCGGAGCCCTGTCCCATGGCTCAGGTGTAAATACTGGGAAGCCGAGCAACTTCCCACCTCACTTTCTTAAATCCTTCCTGTGGTCCCCAGAACTGGCTCTGTGCGGCCACCTCTCGGGGCTGAACTGAGGACTGTGTCTTGGAGCTTAGACCTGTTGCGGAGTTAAAGCTGCTTTGCCTGAAGTCTTAGCAGTGGCCTAACAGGTAGGGGCTTCTGAGGAGTTACTGGAGTCTGTCTGGAAAAGATAGAGACACCGCGAATTTGTTTTTCAAATCTCTGAACTCTGGGGCACCTGGGTGGCCCAGTCATTAAGAATCTGCCTTTAGCTCAGGTCATGATCCTGGAGTCCTGGGATCGAGTCCCACATCCAGCTTCTTGCTCAGCAGGGAGCCTGCTTCTCCCTCTCCTTCTGCCCCTCCCCCAGTCCCAAGAACTGCTGAGATACCAGAGTCTGGGTCAGTGACCCCATTCTTGCCGCCATTGTTTTTTGCCAGAACTGTGAGAGTCATCGAACAATGTGTTCACTGACGCTCAATGAGTATATGTGTTCACCATTCTTCAGATTCAAGCGAGGAGCTGGCGGCTGTTGTCTGGAATGTGTAACTGGCAGGACTGAGGATTCTTCCTCGCCCTCACAGATTTTCATGACTTAGGGTCAGAGAGGGCTGTTCTGCAGACCGTAGGAGGCTGCTCTGGTGCTGGGCCATCAGGCTCAGCGTTCACCTCAGATGCTGTCATTTTGTCTGTGAAGTCTGTACCCTGCCCACACACACGCTCTCTTCTGGGGGTTCTCCCAGGCTCTCAATGTAGTGGAAGAAAGTGGAAAACACCAATTAAAATGTTTCAAGTAATAAATACTTATTGTAGAAACACTGATAATAAATACAACCAACATGAAAAAAAATTAATATGAGCAAAGCACCTTGGTCATTTTGGTGCAATATGATTGTGTGTGTGTGTGTAAAACCAAATATGGAACCAACCATTGTATGGCTTTCATCAGTCCCATTGGACATTTAAGTTGCTTCCCACTTTTCCTGCTAAAAAACAGAACATGTCCGACTATAGGGAACAGCTTATGTCAATTCTGATAGGTCCGTTCAGTGAAAAGATATTAAAAATTACACAGCCCAGGGATGACTGAGTGGCTCAGTTGGTTATGGGTCTGCCTTCGGCTCAGGCCATGATCCCAGGGTCCTGGGATCGAGCCCCACATCAGGCTCTTTGCTCAAGGAAGAGTTGCTTCTCCCTTTCATTCTCCCCCTGTACTCTCCCTCCCTCTCTCTCTCTCTCTCTCCATTTCTCTCTCTCTCTCAAATAAATAAAATTTTTTTAAAAAAATCACACAGCACAGAGTCTATGCTGACATGAAATGATGTTATCCTTGCGTTGTTGGGGTTATAAAACAGTATAAGATGGATTCGCTGATTTGGATATGTCTGAGAATGTGTTCTTGTTTGCTATGTTGTTCTGTACTTTCTTGATGATTCTGTCTGACTAAAACCCTGGAAATAAAATCGCTGGTATGAAGAATAGAGAAAATGTTCAGGTGGATCCCTCCTCCCCTGTGGTCCTGTGGCGAGCTCGTTCTGTGGTCCTGGTGTACGTTCCAGCCAACGTGTACGAGCAGCTGATTCCCACACTCGTAGGCTGTCCTCACTCTCTCAGTAACATCTAGAGAAGAAGGCCTTTCCTCCCTCTAGTTCAGCAAGCAGGGTGTGAACAGTGTTCTAAGAATCTCAGGGATATCCCAGCTAGATGGTACTAATAGTCCAGCAGTGATTTTTTGTTGTCGTTGCCAAAAACCAACCAAACCAAATCAAAAAACCCCAAGAGCACCTGGGTGGCTCAGTTGGTTAAGCGTCTGCTTTCAGCTCAGGTCATGATCCCAGGGTCCTAGGATCAAGTCCCACAGCAGTGGGCTCCCTGCTCCGTGGGGGTCTGCTTCTCCCTCTCCCTCTGCCCCTTGTCCCTACTTGCGCACACTCCCTCTCTCTAATAAATAAATAAAATCTTAAAAAAAAAAAAACAAACCTAGAACTGAATCCCTTGGCTTATAACACAAGCCTCACCTGGGATTCTGCGCAGCAGGGCTGACTTGGGTTTGGATAGAGGAGGGGGTGGAGTTTGCTTGTCAGAGGGACTCAGGATTGAGCTCAAGGTGGGTGGGGCAGTTGGGGGGGGGGCGGTGACAAGACCCCTGCTATGAAAGACTCACAACTAAGGCTCTCTACCTGACTAAGAAAAGTTCATACCCTTTAATTATCATTCTAAATTATAAAAATTATCCCACAATCAAATTATTTCAAACCACTTCCGACAGCCTTGTAATTAGCCCTTCACCTTCTCCCAGGCAGCTGGCAACGTTCTTGACAACCAGGCCAGGAGAGCCAAGTTTCCTACCTCACCTCCCTGTAGCCTTGGTTTTGTAATCGGCACATCATTTTTTAAAATCACTAACTACTACTTGTCATAGCTAACACATATGAAGCATCTGCTCTGGGCCAGCCACTCTTCTGAGTATTTTATATGTAAGCATGTCTCACTTACCATCAGGAATTCATTCTCTAAATTTTTTTTTTAAGATTTTATTGAGCTATTCGTGAGAGAGAGAGAGAGAGAGAAGGAGGCAGAGGCAGAGGGAGAAGCAGAGTCCCCAGTGAGCAGGGAGCCTGACGCGGGGCTCAATTCCAGGACCCCGGGATCACAACCTGAGCCGAAGGCAGACGCTTAACCAAATAAACCACCCACGCACCCCTGACTCATTCTTTAAAACCAGGCATTCTGCATGAAAACAGTAGCTGATGCCCTATGTCTCATTATTTCTTATGGGAAAAACTATAAAAACCCAAACCCCCAGCTGTTTCCAAAAACATAATGAAACAGAAAGACACCCATCTGTAATGAACAGATGATTCCGTTCAGTGTAAAAGACAGAAGACGTCACTTCTGGATGGCCAAACCGTTTATGTGGTTCTCTGCGGACAGCTGCTTTGTGTGTAGTAACTTGCTGAACACCCCCCGCTCCGGTTGACGCTCGGGGCATCTCCCCCAGACCCTGACACTCCTCCTATTGTATTTGCAATGTACATCGAGACCTTCTGAGTATCATTTTGTTTTAAATGTTCTGTTGGTCTGTTTCCTCGATGGACACTGGCCAGAAAGAATTATGATGGATAAAATAAAGTTTGAGTCATAAAAACTAAGCTGGGGGCGCCTGGGTGGCTCAGTCCATTGGGCAGGTCAAGGTCACGATCTCAGGGTCCTGGGATTGAGCCCCTCATCAGGATCCCTGCTCAGTGGGGAGCCTGCTTCTTCCTCTCCCTCTGTGGCTCCCCCTGCTTGTGCTCTCTCTCACTCTGTCAAATAATTAATAAAATCTTCTAAAAAATAAATTAAATTAAAACTAAGCTGCTTTCTCCTGAGAAAATGTAAGTTGAGGAGGTGTTCTTGAGGAAAACTGCTAGCCTTTTACCCCTCCGTCCTCAAGCCAAGTACCCTCACAAAGACCCCTGTATTGAGGGGCACAGGCAGGTGAAGGCACTTGCCCAGGGTTACCCAGCTGGTAGGTAGTGATGCTAAGATGGCAGCCCAGGTAGCCTGACCACAGAGCCTGGCTCCTGTCACCTATGCACGGTGATAACTCCTGCACGCAGTGGACTCCTGAAGACAGCTTTTGCTAGTCCCCTCAGAGACAGACATGTCCTTTCACTTAAAACAAGCAGGGGGCGCCTGGGTGGCTCAGTGGGTTAAGCCTCTGCCTTCAGCTCAGGACATGATCTCAGGGTCCTGGGATCGAGCTCTGCATCGGGCTCTCTGCTCAGCGGGGAGCCTGCTTCCTTCTCTCTGCCTGCCTCTCTGCCTACTTGTGATCGCTCTCTGTCAAATAAATAAATAACATCTTAAAAAAAAAAAAGCAACACTTACTGAGTGCTGTGCTCATATTTGTTCTGGGGATGTGTATGTGCTTTTAATAGTCAAAGAGTTTCGAGACTGTGCTTCCAAAACACCTGGACACGGTAAAAAAATTTCAAAGAGAACGAAGGGGTATGTGGACAGAAGCACACCCCCGTCCACCTCTGAGGCCAGGCTTTGTCCCAGAAGCAGCCATGGTTTCTTGTGCATTCTTCCTGAGCTGTTCAATACACGTGCAAGTTTACAAACGTATGTACCTTCCTTCTTTACACAGCAGGAGCCTAACCATAGTATACAGGATAGGAAGGGTCTCACATGCGTCTTGATTTTGTTCACTTCGTGTGATTTTGTCCATCTTGTGCTCACTCCAGATCGTAACATATGGGAGCTGTCTTCCTTTTTGACAGCTGCATAATATTCCTTTTGCCATGGGCACACCAGGTCATATTTCACCAGCCCCTTGCTGGTGGATTGTTTCCAGTCTTTTGTCTTTATTTATTTTATTTTTTTAAGATTTTGCTGATTTATTTGAGAGAGAGAGAGAGAGAACATGAGCAGGGGGACAGGCAGAAGGAGAGGGAGATGCAGGCTCCTCCACAGAGCAAGGAGCCCAATGCAGGGCTCAATCCCAGGACCCTGAGATCATGAGCTGAGGCAAAGTCAGACCCTTAACCCACTGAGCCACCCAGGAGCCCTGGTCTTCTGTTTTTATAAACAGAGTGTCAGTGACCATATTTGTAGTTGACTTTGTTAGGCATAGAGGCAAGTTTACCTGTGAGTGAAATTCCTGGAGGAGGGAATTACTGGGTCAAAGGATTTGTACAGAAAGTATCAAAGAACGCACGGAGCAAAGTGAGTAACAGAAGTGAGACAACTTGCCCAAGGTCACTGCTAATGAGTGATGGTGCTTATCTGTGAATCTGGGCAGACCCGTTTCAGAGTGTAGGCTCTGCCCCTCCCCATGCTGCCGTTTGTTCCTTCCTTTCATCTTTCCAGTTGAAACTAACCAAACATTTTAGGCGAGAGACGTTTCAAACTTCCTTCTAAATATTTACTTTTGGCTAAGTGCTCAACGTGCCCAGAGCCCTATGTGTCAAGAAGACAGAGGCCAGGCATAGGTTCTGATAGCACTTCACGTTGACACTGAGGATCATTTGTTTTTACTGACTCTTTACATAGGTGAGTCTCATGGTTAAGGTGTAATACACACTAAGCTGCTGTAACACACAAACCCAAATGTGAGTCATGGCTCAAACACAACAGATGTGTATTTCTCACTCATATAAGATCCCAAACAGGGGATCCCCTCCAAGCAGTGATGAGGACCCAGGCCCCTTCCACTTTCTTGCTCTGCTGTTTTCAACATGTGGCTTCTGTGCTCATCTGCATTAAACTGACAGAAGGCAGAACAACGCAAAGGGGCTCATGTAGGAGGTTTTTATGGCCCGAGCATGGGAGTTGTTTCACATCATTCATGCTGCCATTCTCTTGACTAAATCTCACTGGCATGGCACCATTCCACTGGAAGGGAGAGTGAAATACAGTCTAGGTGTGACCCTGGAAGAAGTTAGCATTGTCCATTTAGCAGGCAAGGCAGTGGGCAAAATGGGGAAAGCACCAGACTTAGAGAGTCAGGATGTGTGGTGGTGACGTCAAGCTAGTCAATGGTGAGCTTTAGGATGTGGGAAAGGTGCCTCGCCTCTCTGGGTCTCGGTTTTCCAATCTTTAATGTAGGGACTTGGACCATACAGAGGAAGCACCAGCCTTTATGTTTTATGAGCTGAGTTAAACCAAAGCTGATCTGTGGGCCTCCTGGAGAACCCTGAGCTAGGGGAAGGGCTCAGGCAAGTTCATATCCAATGCCCATGAGCTTAGAGGCTGGAATGGTGTGTGGCACATAGCTAGCATGTAATAAGTTACGTGTGGAAGGAACAGACGGGGACTCCAGGTCAACCCTCAAGCCAAGTCTTTTTAGGAGGGAACAAGCTCAGAGAAGCTAGATGACTTCTTTGAGTCACGCTGTTGGGAAGGGGCTGAGGGCCCAAAGTTCTAAACCTCAGGCTACTGGCTCCAAATCCAATGCAGATTAGACAGAAGAGGAGGAAGAGGGAAGCTCAGTCCTAGAAAGTAGAAAAAAAAGAGAATGTGGATTGACAGAGGAGACCACAGCAGTCTGTTCCTGCAGAGGGTGGAGGAGATCTCACCGGAAGTCCAGGTTCTCAGCCTCACACCAGGACCTGGGGGCTTCACTGCCTAGTAGATGGGCAAAGTCTCTGCCGGTCCCCCTTAAACGTGTGCTCAGGAGCCAGTGGGTAGGCGTGGGGGTTCCTGCGTTCCACAGGAACGCAACCCCGCTCCTGGAAACTTTCAAGGGAATCACCAGAAAGCGATGAGGACTTGCTCGTGATACAGCGAAGGAAGCAGGGAGTCAAGTCGTGTGTGTGCGCATGCGTGTGTGCAGCATGACTCATGTCATCTTGCTGTCTTTGTGTCTGCATGTCATGTGAGCTCAGGAAGAGAGACTGGCAGGAAGGAAGTCCCACTACAAGCACCTGGCCTCGCGGGGTGGCTCAGCAAAGATCCCTGTGCAGAGGATGGTTTGTTGGTGGCAGGGATGACCATGACAAGGACTTTGTACTGTCCTGCGTGTTCTTCCCATTCGAGCCCCATTGCTCAAATCACTGAAGTATACAGGAGCATCGTTTTCTGGTGATTCCCTTGAAAGAGTGGGAGTAATGAATTTGGAAACATCTCGAAAGCACCCGTTAAAACTGTTCCATAAGCACAGACAATGTAGCTTTCTTTAAGTTCTAAGTGAAGTGTTGACACTCCTGACCCTTGGTGGCAGAAGACCAGACAATGCTGGGTGAGAGGCACCATTTCTGCAAAAACATCTGAAGTACCGATCTGCTGCCTCTGTCCGGGATGAAAAAAGATCGTCTCCAGGAATGAGTTTCATCAAATTGTAACGAGTCCCCAGATGACATGGAGTTTAAGTCAAGCTGTCGTTTTAGGGGTCAGGTCCGCCACATGGCCATGCACGATGCCCCCGATACTTGGAGCCCTAAGGAGCCTTCTACAGCCCTTGATGATGTGTGGTCTAGCTGGGAGCTAGGCAGGGATGGTGCCCGTCCCGGCACACGCCGAGCCATCCAGACAGATGCCTTATCTTCCACTACTGATCTGGGGGTAGGAGCATCAGGCTGTTTCAAACAAAAATGTTTGGGTAAAGCGACATTGAGCCTGAAAACAACTCGCAGGTGTTTGGTGAGAGGTCCAGGGACACCATGAGGGCTGTAGGGATAAAGCCCCTGAGTGTGAAGGGATGGGGGCATCTCCTGGACCCAGAGAGACACCCAGCTTTTGGGCAGAGTGACAGCCATGGTTGGGGAGAGGCCAAGAGCCAGCAGTGCAGAGGGAGGCACCGTGATACGTTGCTGCTCCCACTGGGGCATCTGGGAATACTGGCTTCGGGAGGATTCAGCAGTGTTGATGGGCTCTCCTCCCTGCTGAGCGTTGTGGGACAAGTCTGACTTGAGTTGGACATTGGAGCATCTCCAAGGCACAGACCCAGCCCTGCTCAGTCACCATGGCCTTCTGGGTTCTTGCTTACTGCTGCATGACCCCTGTCCCCAGACCCTGTATCCCCGGGGGTTCAGGAAACTGGTGGAAGGAGAAGAGAGCCGAGAAATGGAAGGATTTGAACCAGAGGCCTCACCGGGCTCCCAGTTACCTGCTAGATTTGTGGAAGCAAGCCCATTTAGACAAGCGTTGGGATAGGGCAGAGCTTGGTTCAAATCCTGACTTCCCCACCTCTTAACTAGGCTGCTTGGGCTAGTTACTTAGCCTCCCTGAGTCAATATCCTCAGTTCCAGGTGGGCACACAGCAGCACCTTGTGGGTAGCTGGAAGTCTGTATGAAATCACGTCTGTAAATCACTCGTCAGGTCAGGTCTGGCCTCAAACGGATTCCCCAGTTAACAAGAATTGCTATTTCTTTGATTATTTGAGTTGAACCCAAGAAGAACTTGGAGATTTTCAAGAGCAGGTGACCTGGACGGAGCTGCCAGGCCATAGTCTGTGTAACCAGGTCACTCGTGGGGGACATTTCGGTTGTTCTCAGGCCTCTGCTACCCCTCGCTGTGCTTTGGTTACTGTCCCGGCAGAAGTGACTTCGGGCACGTGTGAGGACATCTCGTGGGAAGTTCCTAGAAGTGAAGCTGCTGGACTAAAAATGGCAAGAAGTCAGGGTGCCTGGGTGGCTCAGTGGGTTAAGCGTCTGCCTTTGGCTCAGGTCATGATCTCAGGGTCCTGGGATTGAGCCCCCCATCGGGCTCTCTGCTCAGTGGGGAGCCTGCTTCTTCCTCTGTGTCCCTGCACCCTGCTCATGCTCTCTAGTGTTCTTTCTCGATCTCTTTCAAGTAAATAAATAAAATCTTTAAAAAAAAAATAAATAAAAATGGCAAGAAGTCATTGCCAGTGACACTAGAACAAGTTTTTTAAAAATTGTTTGTAAGTGAGCACCTACACACACACACACACACACACACACACACACACATTTTCTGTAGGCCAAGGAACTGACCAGACCAGTTGTATGTAACTTTAACGCCGCACCCAGTTTCTCTGCAAAATGAATGAGAACATGCCAGTAGGCTTCTGAGGGTTATAGCTATTCTTGTGAGCAGGTGTAGTACACAGAGACTGGGCTGGAATGTGCCAAGCCACGGAAGCAGAGCTGGACCCCCTGCCCCTCCCTTTAATCCCCTCCGAGAGATCAAGGAGGGTTACCCAACCGGCTTAGAAGTTGCTGACAATCTTATCAGGCACTCCAGCTTGAGGCTAAATCTGTGCGGAGCAAGTTCTCAACTTGTCCGAACATAGAAGATGTTTTTCAGATTGTAAGCTGTGCTTGGGTCACCTTTCAGAAGCCCATCACCACCCAATACAGCCAAACACTCACGTCCACACCTTCCAGCTTCCCTGGTCTGTGCCTGTATGGGGAAACACAATCCAAGTTCTAGCCTAGAACCTGAGACCTAAGGAAGGTGTGTCCCACTGGCACCTGGAAACCCCATCTTCTGCTACATGTCCTGGGAGCTGGAGACTGGAAACAACCCAAATGTCTGTCATTAGAAGCCTGATTAAATAGATTATGGTACATCCCAGCAGCAGAATGCTACGTGGCCATTTAAGGTTATTTAAGGGTAACTTTCAGTGCACAGATGTGGAGGGACCCCCAAGATATATTACGGACAGGAAAATGTATGGTTCAGAACAGTGAGTATAGCACGTTGCCTGTTGGCAAAAGGAACGGAAATAAAATAAAATCAGTGTGGCATATAGATATAAACTTATATATTCAGAAATTACCTGTGTAAGGATACCCAAAAAGCTGGATCACTTGTTGCCCCTAACAAAACCCCCCAATTCACAATAAAATTAAGACTTTTCAAAACTCTTTTTTTTTTACTTTGTGCTTCATGTATTATTTATCTAAATGTAAAATATTTTCAGCTTTATTAAGCTAAAATATACAGACCACAAGATTCACCAATCTCAATGGCACTCTTCAAGGAGTCTTGTCAAATGCACGATTCAACTTTCCCACCACTCTGCAAAGTTACTCCAGAGCCCTTGGCCATCAATCCCCGCGCAACCGTTGATTTGCCTTGTGGTACCAAAGTTTTGCCTTAAAAAGGGTCTTAAGTTAGAAAAAAATTTTTCAAAGCCAAGTATGAGTGCAGCAATCAATAGTTTTGTTGAAAAAAGGGTTTTGTGGGGGCACCTGGGTGGCTCGTGGGTTAAGCCTCTGCCTTCGGCTCAGGTCATGATCTCAGGGTCCTGGGATCAAGTCCCGCATCGGGCTCTCTGCTTGTCGGGGAGCCTGCTTCCTCCTCCTCTCTCTCTCTCTGCCTGCCTCTCTGCCTACTTGTGATCTGTCTGTCAAATAAAAAAATAAAATCTTAAAAAAAAAGGGGGGGTTGTGAATGTAAATACTGTCTTCAAAAAGTCTGCAGTTGCTTCCCGCAAGAATTTGGTTATGTCGAAGGACCAGAATAGATGTATGAAGTCACTAGGAATTGGGGAAATCACAACCAAAGCTGCCTTCTCCACACAGAGCGACTTTTCTTGAAGAGCAAATTGCTGCTTCTCTCCCCCTGTCCACTCTTAGAGCCCAGCACTGAGCAGGCTTAGGGAATTTGATTTTTGGCTAGGAAGTCTTTGAAGGATCTAGCACAGTCTTAGGCCACTAGGTAATAAATCCCATCCATTCCACAGATCTTGGAGGCCCCTGTGCTAGGCGGTTGACATATAGAGGTAGGAAACCCTAGTCCCTCACTCTCCGGGGACTTACCATCCAGAAGGGATTCAAACATGTACCCTGGGGGCTACAAATTAGAGGCCTAGAGGCCTTGGTACAGTTCTGTTTGGTGTGTTTTGGGGGGAAAAAAAGCTGAATTACAAAGGATTTAGTAAAGCATGCACCTCTGATTCAACCAATGTCCTATGTTGGCCTTTCTCGTTTACATCGCCTGCCTGGTGCCTGAAAGCATGAGTTTGAAACACTGTCCAATGTGATAAGTATGCTTAAAAGATATATGTAGGGCGCCTGGGTGGCTCAGTGGGTTAAAGCCTCTGCCTGCAGCTCGGGTCATGATCTCAGGGTCCTGGGATCGAGGCCCGCATCGGGCTCTCTGCTCAGCGGGGAGCCTGCTCCCCCCCCCCTTTCTGCCTACTTGTGATCTCTGCTTGTCAAATAAATTTTTTAAAAAAGATATATGTATAATAACTACAGTAAAGGTTGGGGATGGAGACCAGTTTTCATAGGCAGGAAAAGAGAAGGAGGTGGACAAGGTGTTCTGGTGTCTGAGGTCTGTGGGACATCATAACAAACCATGAGGAAGACTCTGGGTTGGAAGTGTGGCTCTGTCATTCATGACCAATAATCCCACAGTGTTTTTCTGATATTTCCAGAGCATTTTCCCACCATCTCTGAAAAGACGACTTGCTAAGTGATCCACTACCTGGAAAAATGTAATTAAGGGTGATTCTTCAACATCCAGATGGCCAACACAGAAAGATGCCCAGCATCACTCATCATCAGGGAAATGTAAATCAAAACCACAGTGAGATCTCACCTTACACCTGTCAGAATGGCTAAAATCAAAGCCACAAGAAACAACAGGTGGTTGGCAAGGATGCTGAGAAAGGGGAACCCTCTTACACTGCTGGGAATGCAAACTGGGGCAGCCACTCAGAAACGGTATGGCAGTTCTGCAAAATGTTAAAAATAGAACTACCCTAGGATCCAACAATCATACTACTAGGTATTTACCCAAAGAATACCAAAGTACTAATTCAGAGGGATATACGCACCCTGCTGTTTATGGCAGCATTATCTAAAACAGCCAAATCGTGGAAGGAGCTCAAGTCTCCATTGATTGATGAATGGATAAAGAAGATGTGGTATATACATATACAGATACACATATTTATACCACATCCTATTTATCTATCTAATACCTATATATACCATACACACAGACATGCACACGCACACAATGGAATATTACTCGGTCATAAAAAAGAATGAAATCTTGCCATTTGAAACAACACTGATGGAGCTAGAGGGTACTATGCTAAGTGAAATAAGTCAATCAGAGAAAGACAATTATCATATGATCTCCCTCATATGTGGAATTTAAAACCCAAAACAAACATGCAGAGACAGGGGAAAGAGAGAGAAAGAGACAACCAAGAAACAGACTCAACTATAGAGAATAAACTGCTGGTTACCAGAGGGGAGGTGGGCTGAGGGATGGGGGAAGCAGGTGATGGGGATTAAGGAGTGCAGTTCTGGTGAGCACTGGGTATTATATGAAAGTGTTGAACCACTCTGTTGTACACCTGAAACTAATAATACACTCTATGTTGACTAACTGAAATTTAAATAAAAAATTAAAACAAGTAGTGATCCTTCAATATGATTTATAACTGGAGACCAACTATAATAATAATATAAACAGAATGTACTTGAATGAGGAGTAAATGCCTCATTGCACTGGGATTTTCTAGTTGGTTTTGTTCCCATCCTCCTCTTCCTTGATAGTAGCACTTAGCAGTAGGACCAACTCCTACTGTAAAGAAGGAATATGGTTCATGAAAAGGAAAGTGCTCTAAACCACAGTCTCTTCTCTCTGCTTCTCTCTTTCACCTGCCAACACGATGTGCTCTGGGGCCAGGCTCCTCAAAACCCTCATCTCGGCATTCTTGGTCCACCAACCTTGCTTCTTATCTCCCTGAATTTTTAGCGTCACGGCCTTGAGATCACTGGCTAGTCCCAATACTGGCACTGTCCAGGTGCCAATATGATCGTCCTTGTTGATGTCATTTGTTCCATGGTGGTTGAACCCCTGTAATACCCTTTCTTGTGGACTTAAGACCTTCCATGTCAATATCTTCTGCAGCATCCATCCTCATGGACATAACACCTTCCATAACAACCGTTCTTCTATAGTGGCCCTCCTCAGTGACATCTTCCATAATGGTTGATCTTGTTGACATAACACCTCCCATAATCACCACACTCTGATGTCATGTATTCTCTAATGGCCCTCCTCATTGACAGAACACCCCTTAGGAGCTGTTCTAGCCCCTGTGGGTGAGGAAAGTATGTGTCTGTCTGACCCCAAAGATTTCCTGGAATGCACCGCCTTCTTCTGCTCACCCATTTTACTCTGGGCTACCCGGTTTGCCAGAGAAAGCATTTTGTTGACCTGGCCTGTGGTTGTTTGAGAGACCTTCATTCGGAGACTTATTGTTCAAGTCAGGCTGTGTGGGTTGACACCCCCCTGCCCTTTAAGAATGTCGGAAACATTACTAACAGCAAGTGGTACTGATCCCTAATCCCTAAAACAAGAGATTCAAACAGAAGGATGTGTTCCTAGTTTGCTGCCCTGACTCTTGCCAGGTTGATCACCCACCCTTCCCGGTTATGTCCCCCTGAGTAACCAAGAGTTTGGGCCTTTGCAGTTAAGAAACTGGTAGACCTATGGACCCCCAAAGACCATTGCACCCCTCTCTCAGCTGCCACTTGGTGGAGGCTGACATCCCCTGGTTGCAAATGCTGCTGTCGGTCCTTTTGGTTGTGGCAAGAATGGAGTGAGGGGTGAGTCAGCTGGTGGTCATCCTCCAGAGTGTAGACCGCTGCCGGAGCATCAGGAATCAAGGTGGGGGAGGAGGTGGTGAAGATGTCAAAGATGGCAGGTAAGCAGACATCATCCCTTGCCCAGGACTTGTCGTTCATGAGGAGGGTTGGGATTAAGGCTCTGTGGGGGCAAGATGATGGGCCAAGAGAGGGACTCAAACTAGGCACACAGGCTTGTTCTGGATGACTAGGCTCCTGCCTCCCTCCAGAGCACAGTGTACGGTCCCAGGGGCCTCTGCACTAGGGCAAAGGGTAACGTTGATACTCGGAGTGGATGTTGGAAAAGCAAACACGATACTTCTCTCTTTGTTGGTGGTGGTGTTACACACTGAAGAAGCTCCCTCCCAGCCACGGTTGGAGGGAATGTTTTGGTCCCAGCTGCCCAGCAGCCTATGACCTTGAGGGTGGCCATCTTGGAGTAGCAGCCATGCGTGGGCTCCAGAGTCAGGCAGTCCTGGGTTCGAATCTTCCCTGTGCATCTTCCCAGCTGTGATTGTGAACAGTTTACCTAAAGGATATGTGTAGAAAGTACCTAGCATGTGGCAGATGCCAAACACGTGGGGATGGTAGGTTCTGGCCATCGTTCCTGGAGGCCACCTCCCACCAGCCCCCAGCTCTGGCCAACCCCTACACAGCCTAACACTTCTGGGCTCTTGGGGTAATAAGACCAGGCTTCCCACTGGCTCACTCTCTCTCTCTCTTTCTGACATCTGGTTTTCACCTGAGGACCCTCTCCTTGCTCTCACTCTGCCCACAGGGCCAGGTGAGATGACCAGCCGTGAGCTCTCTCGATCCCAGCATCAGCTTCCCTCTGACGCACTCCTCCACCACCCTCCCCAGAACCTTCCAGCATCTGGACACTGAAGTTTTACGGTGAATACAATGAGTTTAAACATCCTCGTGGATGTACACTTCCAGAAAAGCTCTCCACTTGATATAACACCATAACGGTAACTTAGCTCTGAAGGGAAGGCTCTAGGGAGCCTGGGTGACTCAGTCAGTTAAGCATCTACCTCTTGATTTCCACTCAGGTCCTGATCTCAGGATTGCGAGATCGAGCCCCATATCAGGCTCCGCACTTAGTGGAGTCTGCTTCTCTCCCTCTGCCCTTCCTCCCATTCTCTCTTTCTCTCTCTCTCTGTTAAATACATAGATCTTTTAAAAAGAAGAAAAAGGAAGGATCCATGTCCTAGACAACACTGTATACTTATCCAAACCTCTTTTCTTGAGCAGCTCAGCAGGTCCTGCCTGGCACCCCATCTGGTTACAAGTTTTATACTAGTTTTCTACTGCTGCATAACATAAATTATCACAAATTTAGTGGCTTACAACAACACCCATTAATTAGCTCACAGTTCTGTAGGTCAGGAGTCCAGATATGATGTGGGTAGGTTCTCTGCTCCGTCTCCCTAGGGTAAAATCAAGATGTTGGCCGGGCTGTGTTCTTATCTAGTGCTCGGGTGTTCTTCTAAGCTCACATGGTTGTCGCAGGATTCAGGTCTTTGTGGCCGTAAGTCTGGGATCCCCTCTTTCCTCAGTAGCTAAAAGCTGTGCCTGCTCACAGCAGTTAGCTTCCCACACCCACGCTCCTGGCCACGTGGCCCCCTCCATCTTGAAAACCAGCTACAGAGAATTCCTTTCACACTTCAATTCTCCTTCTCCAGGAAAAGCCCAGACTCTTTTAGGGGGACTCAACTGATGAGGCCAGGCCCACCAGGATAGCGTTAACCTGACCCTACAACACCACCTGATCACGTGATATCCCATCATATTCAGAGTCCCTCCCACACTGAAGTGGAGGAGAACATATAGGGTGCAGGTCTTTGGGGCCATCTTGAAATTCTGCCCACCACAGGGTTCAGAGGCCCTGTGAGGGGATGGAGGTGTGATGGTGGCCATCTCCTGAGTAGTTAATGTTTGGGGCCAAATAGTATAGATGAGAACCCTACACTTTAAGGAAGTAAGATGGCTTTTCCCAAGCAGCGCAGCCAACCATGGCCCCAGGGATGACTGGAGAGACTTAGTGCATGAGGAGGGAGTGTTACTCACATCGGGCTGAGTGATGGAGGCAAGACTTGTGTGGCCCCTAGCACAAGTCAGGCCTTAATAGAATCTTCTCCCCTGCTGCCCCTCCCTGCCCCCTCTGGAGCGGCTCTTCAAAACTGCAGGTTTGGACTAAATCAAAGGTGGGTGTTTTAATAATGAAACATTTCCCTGTTGCCTTCCAAACTCCATCTCTTAACATAAACTTTGAGGGACAGTGAATAATAAGGTGGAAAGGGGCTCATATAACCATCTAGAAAAACCCATTTTATTTTATTTTATTTTATTTTTTTTAATATTTTATTTATTTATTTGTCAGAGAGAGAGAGAGAGCACAAGCAGGGGGAGTGGCAGAGGCAGAGAGAGAAGCAGGCTCCCCACTAAGCAAGGAGCCCAACGTGGGACTTGATCCCAAGATGCTGAGATCATGACCTGAGCCATAGGCACCCTCTCAACTGACTGAGCTGCCCAGGCACCCTGGAAAAAACCATTTAAACTAAACTTATTTCACTTTAACCAATTCATGGCTTACATTCAGACAAATAAGAGGGTTTTCTTGTCTCTTGGCCCTAATCGCCAAGGAATGCAGGCCTGTCAGAACACTGGTCACCATAGCCCATCGTTGGGTCTGCAGCACAGAGAAGGTCAAGGTGGCGGAGCCCAGCTGGTAGCTAGCAGGCTGAGTGACGTTCTAACCACTTTGCAGAGAAATGCTCCTGCTTCGTTTTCATACCCTTTTGCCATCTTTGAGTTTTCTAGTTATTGACATCATTTTTCGTGGAAAGAAATAGTTCTCCCCCCTTCTCCCAAGGCGAATATTGTGTGTACGTATGAATTGGAGCCTGTGTGTCATTTTGCTCAATTTGGGGTTGTTATTGAAATCAGTGGTTAGCAATTCTCGGGTTTAGAAGTGAAGGACACTGACTTGATGCCCTGTGAAATTAAGACACAAAAGAACAAATACGGAATACCTTATATGAGGTCCCTAGAGGAGCCAGATTCCCAGAGACAAAGTAGAATGGCAGGCCAGGGGCTGAGGGAGGGAAACGGGGACTTGGTATTTAATGGAGACAGAGTTTCAATTTGGAAAGATGGGGAAGTTTTGGAGATAGATGGTGACAGTTGTCGCAGAATAACATAATTATACCTAAGGCCACTGAACAGTACACTTAAAAATGATTACGGTGATAAAGTTTCTATTATGTATACTTTACCACGATTTTTTTAATGGGGGGAAAATGTTTGGAGTGTCTATTTGTAGGTAGTGGAAGGATGAGTCGTCTCTTCCATTTTTTCTTTTTTACCACAATTAAGAAAAAAAATCAGTGAAACACCTTATGATACCAAGGCTTGCTTTGTAAATGTACCTTCCAGTGGATCTGCTTCTAACCCTGTCCTTGGAGGAAGCCCTGCGACACCCCACAGTGTCCCTCGGCAGGGTCCCACAAGCCTGACTCACCGCACGTCCGGTTCAGACCTTTCAGGCTTCAATCCGAGGCCAAACCGGCTTTTGTCTTCCTTCTTCAGAGCAGGGCAAACTACGGTTGGTTGTAGCCAGAAGTGTGAGTTGTTCCAAGAGCCTAGGACCTAGAGGAGAGTCTCTGAAACTTTCATGGTCGAGCCTCTGTGCCCAGCGCTCTGCAGGCACAAAGTGGGACCCATAATGGGCTTGGCACATTCCGGCAAGGACCAAAAAAGGGGTTTGAGCCTCTCATCAGGGCAAGTTTCAGATATCCTTTTTTTTTTCTTTTGAGTTCTAAAAATTGTTTTATTGAGGCATACAAGAAAATACATAAATGTTAAGTGTGCAGCTTGCTACATTTACCATATGTACATACGTACACATTTATACGTGTGTGTGTCTCCTTCCAGTACCTCAGAGTTTTTCTTCTTCCCCCTTCCTTAGTTAATACCTGTCTCCCAGGCGATCACTGTTCCAGAATGTAAGCACAGATTGGTTTTGTCTTCTGGAACTTGATACAATGGAATCCTACAACACGTAGTCTTTCCTGTGTGGATTCTTGTGCAAATATCTCCCTGTTAACTTTGTATCCAAAAAACCTGAACAGCTCATCTCTATTGGCAAGGCAGGGCCTCTGGAACAAAATACTCTAGGGCTGGAACATTAAAGAAATTGGAGATCCAGCAGCTTCTCAACGTTTAGCAGTGGGGAAAAGGGAACTCTGAGCCTGCTGTCCTGTGTGTGTCCATGAGCGCGCATACAGTTGGGTTTTATGATCTGCTCCTTTGATCCTTCCCCCACCCATCCTTGTGATCTTTAGCGACTTTCACGGTCCTGGTAACTCACACTTCAGGGTCTTGACAAAACGAATCTTTTTAACATTTCATAAAATGTAAATGTGATTTAAGCCGGCTTATAGCATGTTAGCATATCATGAATTATTCACAGCGGTCATCAGCTGAGTTATGTTTGTTGTTTAATTCTGCAAGTCCCACCTTCAAAGTCTATTACGATGCAATTTTTTTCTCCCTCTGCAGCCCTCTTTGAAATCATTCCTTTACCCAGTGCATTTCTTTTTTTTTTTTTTAAGATTTTATTTATTTATTTGTCATAGAGAGAGAGAGAGAGGGAGAGAGAGCAAGCATAGGCAGACAGAGCAAGAATGGCAGGCAGAGGCAGAGGGAGAAGCAGGCTCCCTGCTGAGCAAGGAGCCCGATGTGGGACTCGATCCCAGGACACTGGGATCATGACCTGAGCCGAAGGCAGCTGCTTAACCAACTGAGCCACCCAGGCGTCCCTACCCAGTGCATTTCGATTCAATCTGGAGTGATATGTGAAAGTCCACATTTTGGGTTGGCCACAGTCCTAGAGAGATTTATACAACGATGAATCCATTTGCTCCAGACTCTGGCCTGGACAGTCAGCAGCCTGGTTGTGGGTCTCTAACGTGCATCTCTAATAAGGTGTATTTTCTTTGATCATAAAAGGGAAAGATACAGCCAAAGGGTTTGGATATGCACACCCATCACTGCGTTAAAGAAATAATTCAGAACACCAGCCCTATAGACCGTTCCTTGCTAGTGTCCCCCTCAGAGGATCATTCTGTTACTTTAGAAAATAAACAACTCGCATCAGTGCTCATCAATTTCTTTCCTGAAGAGTTTGGGGATTAAGAGCAGGAAGTGAATGGGCGGATGTAAGAGGCCCTTGCTCTGATCAACTGTTCCAAAAAGTTGGATTGACTAGGAGGACTCACAGGTTGTTTTTAACATTGCCCTTTGAACTTTAGGTTACCATGTCCTCTAGGATTGCTCTCAGAGCCATGAAAATGGTAAACAATTTTAAAGCAAACCATGGGTCTCTTTCACTGAGTGGATGGGAACGTGACATCCTTGGAACCCTGAAATCCCCAGATGTGACTCGGGAAAGGCGGGCCCAGCCTTGTTCTTCTTTGTATGCTGGATAGCAGCCCATCATTACCTTGCATCCGGTGGCTGGAATCCGCATTCATCGAAACTGCAACAGCAAGTTGTCTTTGGCCCTTCCTCCACCATTGTGTCTGCCTTCTTCCCTTCCCTGACCTCCCCAGTGCATGCCTGTGTCACAGTCCCCCCCGCCCCCCGCCGCTTTCCCTGGTGGGAGGTGGCAATTATTCATCCCCAGGCTTTTTATTTTTAACTGTGGTCAATGTCCAGGCCTTGCAGGTAGATTAGCTGATCGCTGCAGTGTTTAGCACATGAGCTTAAAGTTCGACCCTTACCTTTGGAGAACCTGTAAGCTCTAATGGGAACATGGCGGGCAAGTTCTTGTGGCAACCTGTGGCCCAGGATCCTCAGCTGGGAGGTGCCCATGCTATTTGGAGCTGGAGAATGGTCACCTGTCCTGTTATCCACCTCTTCCTACAGACTTCCAACAGTAGCCTGAAGCATCCCCCAGCTGGCCCCGATCACCACACTTTCCCCAGCATCTTCATGGGGCTGCCTTGTGGGTGGCCATCATTCCACATCCCTTTGTCCTGCAGCAGGCTGCTTTGCTCCAGCCAATCCGGGGAGAGAGGCAGGTGGCGTGGAAGGGGGACAAGGTGGTGGTGGGAGGTGTTGGTATGTCTTATCAGGTCCTGCTTGATTTCCACGCCAATGAAGAAGAACAGGTGGGAGTCTTTATCTGGGAGCAGGCATTCCCTGCCAAGCCAAACCCGGGTTGAGATTCAGCCACTCCAGCTGAACGAGAAGGAAATTCGGTAGATGGGGATTTGGGGGATTCTGCTCAACTGAGGTCTGATTGTTGCCTCTTGAGTCTCACTAACGGGAGCCTTGAGAAGTGGGCCCATGGGTCGGGACTTCTACAGGACCTCCCACCAAGACCTGGCCCTAGCTCTTGATTCCCAGCATGCTCTACCAGAAACATGGCTCCTCTTCCTTTGCCACCAGCTTAGCCACATCCCTCTCATCCCACAAGCCCAGGCAGACCCCGCCAAGCTGCAGAAGAACCGTTAGCACCTAAACATGTCAATTTCCCTTCCTGACGCTGGGAGCTGTCCAAAAAGATGCACAAAAAAAGGAACCACATCCCAAACATCTCACAAGTTCCAGGGAGGTATAAATCTTAAGCTCAAATTCAAGCGACAATTGCAGATTATTTTGACATGATGAACAATTTCAGTAAGTGCAGGGTAACTATTTAGCCATTTTAAACAAACATCTTTGCCTGTTGATATCCCAGAGATAGCAGCTAGGACATTATATTCTGTCCTGACGGATGGGCAGTGAGAGTAAACCGTTCTCATCATGAAGTTCCTGCTGAGTGTGGGGCTCCTTGGGCAGGGCCAGCTCTGCGGAAGGGTCGTCTGTCCTTCTGGGTCCCGGCATCCGACTGCTTGGACACAGGACCTGGCCCTGCCTCTTACTAACCATATATGCCTGGACACATTACTTAAGCTCTTAGAGCCTCAGCTCCTTCGTTTGCAAAATGAGCATTCACATTAGAGCTCACTCTGTGGGGTGGTGATGGGATTTAGAAATACTTATGCCAAACACAAGCATGGAGTCTTCACATACAGACCGCTCATTGGATGTTCATTGTAATTGTGATGGAAGCATGCCCAGTGCCTAGATTCTAGAAGCTTCTCAGGCAAGGGAGACAGATTAGTTCCTGAAACAGCAGCTTGTGTCCTGTTCTGTTTTATGTGAATGTGAGCAATGACTTCTTCCCAGGTAGGCAGATGGGTGACTCCCTGCCATTGGTAAGACTGTCCCTTCAGCTCACCAGGATGTAAACAGACCCGGCCGAGTTGATGCCAGATGGACTTAGGGTGTCTAAACCGGTGTCCCT
The DNA here is from genome assembly GCF_002288905.1 of Enhydra lutris kenyoni. Classification (NCBI taxonomy): domain Eukaryota; kingdom Metazoa; phylum Chordata; class Mammalia; order Carnivora; family Mustelidae; genus Enhydra; species Enhydra lutris. The sequence goes on along the minus strand of NW_019154094.1, from coordinate 4,241,603 downwards.
CCTCTGCCCGCAGGCTCTGAATCTGGTGATGTGACAGTCCGGCACTGCGTCCCCATAGGGGACCCTATTAAGTGGGTTACATTGGTGGTGATGCCCAGCCCCTGGTGTCAGTCAGAAACTCTATGCACCTCCTAACAACAGCGGCACTTCCATCCCTCTGGTGACTTGACCTTGGCAGCTTCTTAGAGGACAGCCCAGTGTAGGACCCGGGAGAGTGGCCATTGCAGGGGTGCTGGGGTCAAACCAGAATGCCCCCTCTGCTTCTCGTGCTCAGCAAACATGGGGAAGTAAGGTCACATCTCTGAGCTGCAAAGGGTTGCCGGAGTCCTGTGAGTCAACACAAATAGAAAGGCTTTGATAAGCAGTGAATAGGGCCGAGCCAGGGCAGGGAAGGCATGGAAGAGCTAAGGAGGCCTCCACGCTTGCATAACCCTGAGAGTCAAGGCCCCAGGGAGTACCTCCCTCCCCCTCATCCCCACCCAGCCCTGGGCTTTACGTGATCAGCAATAATAACAGGTAACCTTGATCGCTACCTGGCATCGTTCTAAGCAGCTTCATAGGTGTTTACTCCTTTAGTCCTTACAACAATGCCGGTCTTATCCCCATTTGCAGAGGAGGGAAGTGATGCACAGAGAAGCTAAGGAATTTGCCCAAGGAGACATAGCTGGTGAGCAGTGCAGCCAGGAATTGATCCCAAGCAGGCAGATTCTAGAATCTAAGCTCTTAACCATTATGCAAAGCTGCTAAGTTATGCTGGTTCTTGGAGTAGGGGGCCAAACTCCATGGCCATGACCATGCCCCTTCCCAGCCCGTCCCCTGCCTCTGTCTCTAGCCTCTTCTACCACATGTTCCTTGCCTTCCAGCCAAAACAATTAACTCCATGGAGTGGCTCCAAGGGGAGCCACATTCATCATACCTCTGTACTTTGAACCTGCTGTTCCCTCCACCTAGCCTTCCTAACACCCATCTCACTAGTCTCGGCTGGCCAACTCCTATCTGTTTTTCAAGACCCGTCTTCAGTTATGCCTCCTATGTGAAGCCTTCCTTGACCACCACCCCTAGATAGTTAATAGCGGACCCTCTGTGTCTTAGAGTACCTCAACCCTCCTTGGTGCCTTCAAGTCGCTGACTCTCAGTTGCCGTCTGGTGGGCAGACAGGCAAATGTACTACTCAGCTTACACGAGTACAGCAACCGCTTCCCGCAGGGACTAAAAGCAGGAGAGCTCATACAAGCGTTGTGAGTGTCCCCCCAGGGTGGCTGTGACATGGACAGCTGAAGCACCGTCCCCTCTCGTGTCACTTCCTCGGGCTTTCATGGTCTGAGCATCCCATGCTCTGAAGGATCACCCAGAATTTAACAAAATATATTTTTGCAAACCTGGCGCCTAAAATCCAATCACTACTTTGGTGCTTAACCCGAAATGCAGGGCTCCACTCCACGGATGAGCAACGGCAGCCTTGGCCGGTGGACTTGAGAGAGGGATGTTGACGTGCAGTGAGACCTCTTCCTAAGAAAGGACAGGGCTGTTTCGGCCAGGACTTCTTCCCCGTATAGATTTGCTTTGGAATCTGACTCCCACGCAGGCTGTGACTAGATCAGCTGCGCTGATTCACGATTATACCACTTGTCTTCTGCGTTCTGTCTCCCGAGACATCCTGGGCTCTCCTGCAGAGCATTATTCACCTTAATAAATGTCTCCTGGTGCCCAGGCTTGGCCCAGGTCCTGCTGGAAGCTGCTTGGTCCGTCTTTGGTGGATGGAGAGTGACTGGAAGCCAAGCCCCCCAGGGAACCACACCCAGAATCGAGGCAGCTGGTTCTGACCCATCTAAGAATGTTTGAATCAAGTGTGTTGGTCTTTTGAACTTTACTTGGCAAACTGGGGCCAGATAACTTGCCCAGTGCATGTCTAGTAGAATCCCCTTCTTTGAGTTTCTTTTCCTTGCGTGTGCTTCCCTTGAAAAGAAATAGCATGACAGGGAGAAGAAATAATAGGGACGTTTGTAGGATATCCTGTGATCCGGTGATTAATGAATGGTGAATAATGAATGGTGATTAAAACAATTGGAAATTCCCGCCTGAGAAGCCGCTGGTGAGGCAGAAACTAGCAAAGTTGTCCTAATAAGGAGAGGTCGGAAGGCAGGAGAGCGAAGAAGAGAAATGTGATTCATGAGCAGCAGCTCAGAGCCTGGGAGCCTGCCCGAGCCCACGGAGCCCAGGAGCCCACGCGCTGCTTCCGCGAGGCTTGGCTTGGATTTCTTTCCACCTGGAAGACCTCGAAATCACACTAGAATCTGGAGCATTGTCTGAGTTTCTGTGAACCCGGGTAATTGATCTTCCAAAATATGACACCAGAGGAATACCAAACTCCTAGGGAGGCAAAAGCAAGAGATGCTGAAGGAGAAAACACCCAACCACTTTCTTTAAATTACAGTGCATTTGTCAAGCTGACCCCGTGGGGGGTGGCCGTGGTGGGCGGCTGAGATTTATTCCAGTGTTGGGATTCCAGTTTCAGGGTATGATTAATGACGGTGAGTGTAGAAGAGGAAAATGTGCAAGCAACATGTTTTTCTGACGCTCGGAGCCTCTGTGATGAGTTATAAGTTATTTTACTCAAGCAATGAGGTTCTCTCTGCTACTGACTAGTAGAGCTGGGGCAAGGTGGGGAAGGGGAGTCCAGAATCCAAGCATGTCCATTGTTGGATAATTAGCCTCTCACTCCCCATCTGACCCCTCTGCTAATCTATGCAAATATATGCATCATTGAGGATGACGGGAGCAGTCCTGTGTGTGATGTGTCCTTGGCTGTGACCCCAGGAAACAACCCATCATGCAAATCAATCTTTAACGATTTATAAAAGTTGCTGAGCCTAGGCTTTACTGCACATGTGTTTTCTCTGGGTGATGAGCTGGGAAGAGAGTGGGGAATCTCCAGTCCCAGGTACTGAAGGAGAGCTATGAACCGTGGCTGGGCAGTGGAATGTGCTGGGCTGGCCGCCAGGAAGGCAGAACAAGAGGGAACATGGTGAGATGATAAAAGTACGCTCATCCGAAGTGGCCGTTGCTCCCTTTTACTGTTTTATCTTCTTGATTTGCAAAACAAGTCGGAATGAAAATCTGGGTTATTTTGATCCCAAATTAAAAATATAAATAACAGTTAACATTAGCGATGCGGGGACGCCTGGGTGGCTCAGTTGGTTAAGCGGCTGCCTTCGGCTCAGGTCATGATCCCAGCCTCATGGGATCGAGTCCCACATCGGGCTCCTTGCTCAGCAGGGAGACTGCTTCTCCCTCTGCCTCTGCCTGCCACTCTATTTGCCTGTGCTCACTCTCTCTGTCAAATAAATAAATAAAATCTTAAAAAAAAAAAGATTAAAAAAACATTAGTGATGCGTGGAGGAAGGATTGGAGTTTTCAATAACGAGTTGGGACAGTTGGCTTTCCATATGGGAAAAAATAGTAAAAGTGAATCCCTACTTCCCAGCCCAGACAAAACAAAGTGTTTCCAATACAGATTCCCAGGTCCCAGGATGGGCGTTCTGGACCTTGGGACTTCATCCTTCTTGAAGCCCTCCAGAGACCATTTAGAAACGGGGGCACCTGGGTGGCTCAGTCGGTTGAGCATCTAACTTTATTTCAGCCCAGGGTCGTGGGATCAAGCCTCGTGTGGGGCTCTATGCTCAGTAGGGAATCTGCTTGGGATTCTCGCGCTCTCTCTCCTTCTGCCCCTCCCCTGCTCTCTCTCTTTCAAGTAAGTAAATAAATAAATAAATCTTCAAAAAACAAAAACGAAAAGGACCCCCTGGTCTGGACTATTAACTACCTGGGGGCAGGGACTCCAGCGATTTTTGCTGTTAAATCATTTGCACCAGGTATGGTCCCCTAGAACATATTATGAACCCAATGTTTATGGAATGAATACATGATTTCAAAGATTCCAAAACAAAAACTTTTTTTCTAAAAAGGATCATCCATTTTTCTTTGCTGTAGAATAGATTGTCACACACCCAGAATTAGTTGTGGGTACCAACCTGCCTCCAAGCACGAGGGAAAAGCTCGGGGGAGGCATCGTGGCGAGATTAGCCTTGTTCCCAAAATCTCATTTAAAGATATTTGAAAATATTACCCATACCATGAGAGAAACAAGACCCACCCCAAAATATTATTAAACCATATTTTAACTATGGTCGTGACTACTCTTTGTTTAATTTATTAAGTGCCTGCTTTGCGCAGAAACACTATCTTCCTAACACAAGTTTTTCCCCCTTTTTTGTTTATTAGGGCATAACTTACATATAATCAACTTCACCAATTTTAAGTGTGTAGGTGATGAATTTTGGCATCTGGGTACAACGTATAATCCCCTCCATGGTCAAGATTCAGAATGGTTCTCTGGTCCTACAAAGGCTCCATCCCCTGCCCCCACCTCCCTGGGCAGACAACTGCTGATCTGCTTAGGGTCTAACACTTTATTAAAATAACAATAATCGGGGCACCTGGGAGGCTCAGGTCATGATCCCTGGGTCCTGGGATCAAGCCCCACATAGGGCTCCCAGCTCAGCCAGGAGTCTGCTTCTCCCTCTTCCTCTGCCTCTCCCCCTGCTTGTGCTCTCTCTGTCTCTCTCTCTCAAATGAATAAATAAAATCTTTAAAAAAAAAAAAAAGAGTAGAGAAGAAATGGACAACCTAACTAGCCCGGCTACAGTCCTGAGATGGCGCCACTTCCTGTGACAGTGACCTAGCCCCGCGGGAGACCCGGAGTTGGAGGCCACGAAGGCGCATACCACGCTTTCCAAAACTAGGTGTTCCAAGAATTTTTTGCAGATAGCATGGTAAGACCTTTTGATGATTGCAGGAAAAGAACACAAGGTTAACATACACCACTTGGATATCAGTCTGATAACTGGGTTTCTGAACACAGGTCTAGCTTCATTTTAATCTGATGTCTTCAAGAACCCCTGGGCCTCCAGCTCTCGCTCTCTCTCTCTCTCTCTCTCTCTCTCTCTCTGAAGATTTTAAATGGCTACGCTGCTTGAAGATGAAGCATTGGAGTAAATAAGCTTCTGCCTCAGAGAGTGTCTTCTCTCTCTCTGAAGCTGTTAATTAAGAAGCTCAGAGCCCCTGGTTCCCACCAAGATTGATTAGCCCAGACTGAAATCCAGGGGTGGTGGTATGTCTGTGAGATACTTCCAAAGGCAGCCAGGCAAGAATATGGAGATGAGAGTTTTCACTGGAGCCCCTGAGAGGCTCCTGACTTCTGCCTCCACATAGGCTCTCAGTACTGCCTAGATCCCGAGCAGGCCAATTCCTGTTGTCATGAGGTAGGAAGGTGCTCACATTCTGATCATGGGCAGCAAGAACAAATGAACAGGTAACACAGTGATCTCAGTCAAAGACCTCAACAGGGGCGCCTGGGTGGCTCAGTTGTTAAGTGTCTGCCTTCGGCTCAGGTCATGATCCTGGGGTCCTGGGATTGAGCTTCACAACAGGCTCCCTGCTCAGCGGGAAGCCTGCTTCTCCCTCCCCCACTCCCCTGCTTGTGTTCCTTCTCTTGCTGTCTGTCTCTCTATCAAATAAATAAATAAAATCTTAAAAAAAAGAATAGAGCAGGGAGGGACAAAAAGCAGAAAGACAGGCGGCTGGTCAGGGAAGGCCGCTCTGAGGTGACCTTTCAGCTGAGACAGGAATGCCAAAAAGAACCCAACTGTTGCTAGAAAAAGAGCATTTTTAGAAATAAGGACCAGCATGTGCAAAAGCTCTGGGGATGTGAAAGAGGTTAGTGTGTTCAAGAAGAAGACAAAGGAGGCCCAAGCACAGTAACCAAACCAGAGGGGTGAGGTACAAGCTGAAGTTGGCGAGATTAGACATTTTGCTCCAAAAAATGCAAACTTAAGCCAACTTGAAAGCCAAGTTGGGAAGGCAGCTGAGCTGGGGCACCAGCGTTCCAAGCCATGTGTCGTGGCCAGGCTGAGTCAGGAATGCTGACGAAGTGGCAAAGTCACTTCTTCCTTAGGTACCGATGATCATAGACTGGGAGCTGGCCAGAAACGTAGAATTATTCTAGCCCAACCCCCTCATTTTACAAATGAAGGAACAGAGGCTCAAAGAGGGTAAAGGTCTTCCTGATAAAACGGAGAAAATATTTGCAGTTTATTATCACAGATTGAGGGTTCAATTTCCACTACTGTATAAAGAGCTGCTGGCTGGCCAGCCTAGAGCAGAGTGAACAAGGTGGGGGAGAGGTTCAAGAGGAGATTGACAAAAGTCCCAACATGTGATCACACACAGCGGCTAGCCTAGGAAACACAGTGCGCTCATACCTTCCTGTGGGAGGGAAAACACACAAAACTCTCATGGCAGCTAGCAGTTTTGATCAAATGAAAACACGTGGCTGGTCAAAAACTGGAAAGCAGGGGCACCTGGGTGGCTCAGATGGTTAAGCGTCTGCCTTTGGCTCAGGTCATGATTCCAGGATCCTGGGATCGAGCCCCACTTCCGGCCCCCTGCTCACCGGGGAATCTGCATCTCCCTCTCCCTCTGCCTCTCCCCCTGCTTGTGCTCTCTCTGCCTCTCTCTCTCTGTGTCAAATGAATAAATAGAATCTTTAAAAAAAAGAAACTGGAAAGCACTCAAATGTCCCTCAACAAGTGTGTGTCCCTCAACAAGATAAACCGGAGTTGATACAGGCAACAGATAGTAAAAAGAAACACATGATGAATCCCTGCGGGAACACGGAGTAAACTCCCAAACATGTTGAGCAAAGTAACCAGGTACAAAAGAGAACATGCTGTAGGATTCTGTTTAAATGAAGGTCTGGATCAGGCAATGGAGAGTTCTCTGGGACCAGAAGCCGAGGTTGACTGTAAAGGGACATTAAAGGAACATTTAGAAGGGATGAAAATTTTTTATACCTTGACTGTTGTGGTGGTCATGTGTACATACGTTTGTTAAAACATTTAAAATGAAAAAAAAAAAACACTTAAAATGAGTGGGCCCTTTTTAATGTATATAAATTATATCTCAATAAAGTTGATTTTAAAAAATACATTGTTAGGGGCACCTGGGTGGCCCAATTGGTTAAGCATCTGTCTTCGGCTCAGGTCATGAGTTCAGGGTCTTGGGATCGAGCCCCACATGGGACTCCCTGCTCAGCGGGGAGCCTGCTTCTCCCTCTCCCTCGGCCCTTCCCCCCTACTCATGCAAGCTCTCTCTCTCTCTCTCTCAAATAATTAAATAAAATCTTTAAAAAAAATTTTTCCCTAGTCTCCACTATTGTGTGTGTATATATACTGGGCATGTGAAGCACTCGGGTCGGGAGACAGCAGCTCTTTGCAAACAAATACGTCCCCAGAGAGGAAGACAGTTTCTGTACGTGGACTTTGGTCTACAGTCAATATGGAGACGGGGTGTGGCAATTCCTCTGATTGCTATGTAATGCTGCACAGATGGGGTATGAACACATACTGCTCAAAACATCTAGGCTGTGGTCTAGTGTTTTTAAGTTTTAGAAAAATTCATAAAGCAAACGAGACGCATGTCAACACCCCATCAGCAACCGGCATCTTCTTTCTCATTGGTAAGGACAGCACTGTCATGTTACATCACCCCCCCACACACCCCTTCTCAGACCTGGAGGAAGGGAACAAAGGTGTCAAAGAGAGCATCCTTCCTGCACCAACGGAAGGGGACAGCAGCAATTTGGGAGACCTAAATAAATCACCCTGCTCACTCCGTTTTTCTTTCCTCCTCCAGGAGTTTCTGAGATTGCCCTGCCGCATGGAAGTGGCATTACGGTTTTCATAAAGCCTGGGACCTCACCCCTGGGACCCCTGCCGCTGAAGCCCTGTTACATCAGTAGTTCTAAAAAATATAAAACCTCATTGACCATCAAATCTGGAGAAAAAGAGGTCTTTTCCTTCACCTGCCATGACCCAGAGAAGCACTTTGTCATTGAGGTCCAGAAGAATATCGGTAAGTACACACTCACCAATGTTTGGCCTCCCTGCCCCTGTTTTGGGATGGGGGAAATGCCTCTAATGCTGAAACTCACACTTTTTAGCTGTGATGTGGCTGCTGGTGGTTCTCAGCCCTTTACACAGGTTACATTGTTGAAGCTCCAAAACAGCCCTAGGAGAAACTCACAAAGGCACTGACTTGCCTAAGATAGCATAGCTATTAAGTAGCAGCAGGGCAAGAACCCAAGTGCTCTGCAGAGCATTGTGCCACACTGTTTCTTGACAGAGCTATAGATCTGGAAAGCTCCAGCAGATGTGCTAAGTTTAAAGTGTTTGAACTAAAGCTTGAAAGCTAATTTAATTCAAATTTAAACTAATTAAATTCTAAGCTAAAATTTTGCTGACAAGGAGCAGAAAGCAAGGGAGCGGGAAGGCAAAGAAATTGGAGGGACCCCTGGGTGTCCCATCAATGGAGTTCGAGACTCTTGATCTTGGGATTGTAGGGTCGAGTCCCACGTTGGGTATAGAGGTTACTGTAAAAATCTTAAAAGAAAGAAAGGAAAGAAGGGAGGAAGGAAGGGAAAGAAGGAATGAGGGAGGAAGGCAAGGAAGGAGGGAGGGATGGGAGGAAGGAAGGAAAGAAATCGGACAGTTGGGTACATAAGGCTGGGGAAGTGGGTCCAAGAGGCACAGTGGGGAAAACAGCAGCTTTGAGGCTGAGGGAGCTGGGTCTGGCTTTAAGCTTCAGGCTCCTTATCATGTGAGCTCACCACGTGGCTTTAAATGAGTCACTTAACTGTTTTGTGACTTGGTGTTTTCTTCTATAAAATAAGAGTCAATGTACCAACCAGCAGGGCTCTTTTGAAGGTGAGATAAACTAATGACCTAAAAATGTTTGACACACAAGGTAACAAACTACAGCTATGTGGGACTCTTGTTATTCTTCGTCATTTGAACTTGGGATGGGAGGGAGATTGACACAAGATATAAGCACCAGGCAGAGAGAATTAAATGTAGAATTTCCTAATTGCTTTAAGGTGGGCATGCCAACTAGTAGCCTAGATGTAGTAACAATGAGGAGAACATGATTTGGGATCCAATCAAAGCCATACTCAGAAAATTTATTTTGCTTTTCATTGAAAATAAATGAATCAGACAATAGATAAGCAAGAAAAGGGAGTAAAATAAACCTTGGGAAGAAGTTCAGAAAACGAGGGCGCCTAGGTGGCTCAGTCAGTTAAGTGTCTGAACCTAGAGTCCTGGGATGGAGCCCCGTGGCAGGCTCCTTGCTCAGTGTGGAGCCTGCTTCTCCCTCTCCTTCTGCCACCCTCCCCCATTCATGCTCGCTCTCTTTCATTCTCACTCTCTCTCAAATAAATAAAATCTATAAAAAGAAAGAGAGAGAAATTAAAGTATTTACCAGCAGCTTTAAAACTACATCTGGGGACGCCTGGGTGGCTCAGTTGGTTGGACGACTGCCTTCGGCTCACGTCATGATCCCGGAGTCCCAGGATCGAGTCCCGCATCGGGCTCCCAGCTCCATGGGGAGTCTGCTTCTCTCTCTGACCTTCTCCTCACTCATGCTCTCTCTCACTGTCTCTCTCTCAAATAAATAAATAAAATCTTTTTAAAAAATTTTTTAAATTTTAAAAATTAAAAAAAAAAAAACTACATCTGATAGGGGGGCCTGGGTGGCTCAGTGGTTAAGGCCTCTGCCTTCAGCTCAGGTCATGATCTCAGGGTCCTGCGATCAAGCCCCGAATCGGGCTCTCTGCTCAGTAGGGAGCCTACTTCCCTCTCTCTCTCTGCCTGCCTCTCTGCCTACTTGTGATCTCTCTCTCTCTTTCTCTCTGTGTCAAATAAATAAAATCTTTAAAAAAAAAAAAACAACTACATCTGATAACTAAAGCTAAGGCACTGTTCTCTATAAAGACTAATTAAATAGACAAATCTCTGACTATTCCCCAGGAAAAAAAGAAAGAGAACATACAGATACACAGATACACAGCATTGAAAGGATAAATGTTGACTGAATGACATTTACAGAGACAATTTCTAAAATAGGCTATGCAAAACATTATGATAATAAGTGTGAAAATCTGAATAAAAGGACTAATTTGGGGGACAAATGCAATGAGCCAGATTGACTCCTATGAAGTTAGGAGATCTAAATAAATATATAACCAAGGAGGAGGTTGGAAACCATGTCCAAGATGGAGGAAAGCAGGGTTTGGGTCAGTTAGACACGGTTTCATAGAGAATCCTTTAAAGTTTTAAGGAGAAGATAAGTTCTTATATTTAAACCATTCCAGAGGAGGGCTGGCAAATCTTTTCCGAGAAAGGCTGGATAGTAAATCTCAGATCGTCTCCAAACCAACCACTTGAGCTCTGCTGTTACAGGAGGAAATAACCACAAATAGGGAAACATGGGCAGTGATGTCCCACATGTTTGTGCTTGGTGGCCAGGATTGGGCTGAGCTGGTCCCATGAACTGTGATTTGGTGACCCCTGTTCTAGAACACAGAAAGAGGTGAATTTTCATAGTTGATGTAATAAGATTCTTACAAACCTAATATCAAAATGTACCAGGGCGCTAAAACAAAACAAAACGAAACAAAACACAAAACCCTCACTGTCTAAGAGGGTTAAGAGATCCCATGAGAGCCCAGCAGGAGCCAATCAATGTGGCCCTGGGCACATTGGAGGTGTGGCTGGAAAACCCTGAGAGGAGTGGTTTTTTTGTTGGGTTTTTTTTTTTTTTTTTCGAGATTTTATTTATTCATTTGAGAGAGAGTGAGAGAAAGAGAGAGAGAAAGCATGAGCAGGGGGCAGGGCAGAGGGAGAAGCAGAATCCCTGCTGACCTGGGAGCCCGGACGTGAGACTCAATCCCAGGACCCAGGGATCATGACCTGAGCTGAAGGCAGATGCTTAACCGACTGAGCCATCCAGGTGCCCCAGAGATGGCTTGATATAATGGAGTTTCAGTGAGCTCCTGAAAATAGTTCCTATCTTTACCCACACACAAAATCTAGCTTTAGCTACCTTCGTTGCCTTATCATCTCACCCCGTTTCATGGGTAAGGCAGCACGATGTGTTGGCAAGAACTCGGGTGGACCAAACACAAGCCTGGGCTTTCGTCCTGGGATTGCGTGCGCTGCAAACAGGCTTGTCACCCAGACTCCAGGACCGCCTTGCAAAACTGAGAGTTCAGGGATGCCTGGGTGGCTCAGTTGGTTAAGCAGCTGCCTTTGGCTCAGGTCATGATCCCAGCGTCCTGGGATCGAGTCCCACATCGGGCTCCTTGTTCTGTGGGGAGCCTGCTTCTCCCTCTGCCTCTGCCTGCCACTCTGTCTGCCTGTGCTCTCTCTCTCTTTCTGACAAATAAATAAATAAAAATCTTTAAAAAAAAATAAATAAAAGATTTATAAAAAAAAAAAAACTGAGAGTTCAGGCAGGAATGACCTTGGAGGTCCTAGCCAGCTCTGAAATTCTCCTGTGATCCCACTTTGCATTGGTGGTCCTTTCAGACACCCCACTGGAGCAGCACGAGGGGTGGGGAGAGTTCCTGTTCCAGAGCCAGAAGCCACTGGGCCTTTAGGATTCCCTGCACCAGACACAGCAAAGTCTCCCTTTTCTGCTTGGCTTCTATCACTTCTCCTACGGGCTCATTTTCTCCTTAAGAGTAATGTTTCTTGCTTCGTTTTAAAAGGCTGAGGAAACAAGATACATCAAAGGATGTCATTAGCTGTTTGCCTGTAAAAAAAAAAAAAAAAAAAAAAAAGAATTCAACAGCACTGGTCGTAAAACAGCAGCATGACAGCCCTGAGGCAGAATGATAACTGTGCCTCCGGGTTCCAGCCCTGAAGGGGGTTGTAAGTTCCGAGTACTCGGTATATTGATGGGAAAAGCAATCTTAAAAGGCTGAGCTCAGGGACGCCTGGGTGGCTCAGTTGGTTAAGCAGCTGCCTTCGGCTCAGGTCATGATCCCAGTGTCCTGGGATCGAGTCCCACATCAGGCTCCTTGCTTGGCGGGGAGCCTGCTTCTCCCTCTGTCTCTGCCTGCCATTCTGTCTGCCTGTGCTTGCTCTCTCTCTGACAAAAAAAAAAAAAAAAAAAAAAAAAAGGCTGAGCTCAGCACTGTGCCTTCACAACTGTGAGACTGTGACTATCTCAGACCCAGGGGGACGTGGGGTATCCCAGAGCCCAGGTTCCATTGCAAAGGGCCCCCATCTGGCTTACTAAGTCTGGAAAACACAGTACTTAGGAGATATCTTGCGTCTGGTTCTCTGGAAGCAGAGCCTGATGCGGGGATTCTTTAGTCATCTGTCCAGAGGGTGCGAGGAAGCGAGGAAGCCGTGAGAACATAGAGCCAAGGGAGGAAGTAAATGAAGTGTGATTTTAGCTGAAGTGTAGCTACAGGCTGATGTGGGCATTGCCAGGCTGTGTCCCTTGAAACAAGGAGGTCAGGGTTTTTCACCCCTACCTTGGGGAACAGTGATTGGCTGTGGGCTGCTACCCACCCTGGGAGGGGAGGAGATGCAGTTGGTCCCTTCAGGCTCTCTGGCCCAAGGGGGTTCCCCGCAGCCCCCCAGCTTCCCCTCTAGCACCTATACAGCCAGGAGATCATGCCTCTGCCTGTTGAGGGAGGCAAGGGCAGGCAGCATCTGCTCCGGGGGTCTGGAGAGGTCCCGTTGGTGACCAAACTTGCTTTTGTGACTGTGTTTCAGACTGCATGTCAGGCCCCTGTCCGTTTGGGGATGTCCAGCTTCAGCCCTCAACATCGACGCTGCCCACCCTCAACAGAACCTTCGTCTGGGACGTCAAAGCTCACAAGAGCATTGGTCTAGAGCTGCAATTCTCCATCCCTCGCCTGAGGCAGATTGGGCCCGGGGAGAGCTGTCCAGACGGAGTCACTCACTCCATCAGCGGCCGCATTGATGCCACCACAGTCAAGATCGGGACCTTCTGCAGCAACGGCACGGTGTCCCGCATCAAAATGCAAGAAGGGGTGAAAATGGCCTTGCACTTGCCCTGGTTCCACAACCGGAACGTCTCTGGCTTCAGCATTGCAAACCGGTCTTCTATAAAACGTAAGCGCGCCCTCCATCTCTGCCGCCCCCCACTCCACACTCCCCCCGCCCGTCAGTTTGGCGCAGGCTGAAACCTACAAACTCCACCCCCTGTTCTAGGTCTGGGGCGGATGTCCGCACTATTGTATGATTCCTCCTGAATTCCTCCAAGGAAGATCCCACTCTTCTGGAGGTGGTGCAGATCCCCTGGTGTGAACCCAGCCTTCTCTATTAAGCAAACTGTGTGGCCACTCTCTTTCCTTGATCCTTTGTGCCCATGAGGTTTGTTTTCAGAATACGAAGTGGGATGGATCTGCAGACCTCCCTTGATTACCCCATTGATGATTTCTTTGTCCCATCTTCGAGCCCTTTCACCGTTCCCGTAATTGTATCCTCGGTGTGCTGGAGCCAGTTCACACCCGTTCATGACAGCTGGTGGTTGAACGTTCAGGAATTTTGTGAGCTGATGCTAAATGGAGCCATTCATAGAAATAAAATGGTATAAACTTACAGTGAGAATAAATTTGTTTAGAAACAAAGGTAATAGATGCTCAAAACTCATCGCCTCCTAATTATTTTGCTGCATTTGACTGTTACCCATACCCTTGAGATTATTGATATCGATTGTACCTCTGTGGCCAAAATGCCATACAGCAGCAAACTACTGCCCATCTGCTCCAAACTCCACATTCATATCCTGTTGGTGGCTTGAAATCAGCCATGGTGGGAGTATTCACAACAAGGAAATGGGCAGACACTACAAACTAGGGCTTTGATTTTTTCCCCCTGCTGGGTCGGTCCTTCAACATTTAGTCGTGCACCCCAGACGTATCCTTATCTGGGATTAAGACCACACCCAGAGCTCAGGACCTGAGCGTTGCTCTCACAGCTTCCTTACCCTGCTGCCTTTCCAGCGGGGTTAGGGTCTGGGACAGGGTCTAATCGCCTCCTGTTCTCGTTTGGGTCCGACTCCCGACAGGACTGTGCATCATAGAATCTGTGTTTGAGGGTGAAGGTTCGGCAACGCTGATGTCTGCCAACTACCCAGATGGCTTCCCCGAGGACGAGCTCATGACTTGGCAGTTTGTCGTCCCCGCGCACCTGCGGGCGAGCGTCTCCTTCCTTCACTTCAACGTCTCCAACTGCGAGAAGAAGGAGGAGCGGGTTGAGTACTACATCCCGGGCTCCACCACCAACCCTGAGGTGTTCAGGCTGGAGGACAAGCAGCCCGGGAACATGGCCGGGAACTTCAACCTCTCTCTGCAGGGCTGTGACCAAGATGCCCAAAACCCAGGGGTCCTCCGGCTGCAGTTTCAAGTTTTGGTCCAACATCCACAAAATGAAAGCAGTAAGTGAGCCCCAATTTCCTTTCCCCCCTCCTCCTCCAGCTCCTTCTTTCATTCCTGGATAGTCTGCGTGGCGTGAGGTCCCTTTCCTATTTTTCATCTGTGGCTTTGGGCACATTTGGACTCTGGACTTTAGAAGAGTTTCAGGAAGTGTGTTGCCAGGCAGTAAAACAGGCTCATGGGTGAATGCCCGGCATGGCGCTCCATTTCAACACAGTAAGAAGCAAATGGGAAATTGCAGGCTATTTTTTTAAACAAAGGGGTTGGAAGGTTACTTTTACTTTCTTTCTTTTTTTTTTTTTTTTTTTTGGAGAGAGAGAGAGCATGAGCAGTGGGGGGATGGTCGTGGGAAAGAGAAATTCTTAACCAGGTTCCACACCCAGCACAGAGCTTGATGTGGGGCTCTATCTCACGACCCTGAGATCATGACCTGAGTGAAAGAATTGGACACTTAACTGACTGAACCCCCCAGGCATCCCCAGAAGGTTACTTTCTGGATCACCTGTCTTGACCCTCCATGTGAATCAGAATGGCACCAGGACCGTCGGCTGGTGGACCCTGTTTAACTGGCCAAGTGCCCCGTACCATGCACACACACACTCCGTGCCGAGCCTTGACCTAAGCACGCCACTTAGCCTCAGCTAAGCCTTAGTACAACCTTATAGGGGAGGCAGGAGTTATCCTCAGTTATGTGAAAAAACAGGAGGTTGAGAGACAGTTTAGAACGAGCCCGACATTACGCAGCTTGTCAGGAACTGAGCAAACTTCAGAACCGAGAGCCCGTGCTCTGGGTCACTCTGAACCCCAGCTATGTTGATGAGAACGAGGTTGCACATCCCTTTACACACATTTACTGAGATGCCGTGAACCCAGAAAAGGTGCATCAGGGCCAGGACTAGGACAAAGTGCCCAGCATGCAACACAGAAGGAGGCACCCCCTCTGAGACGGAGATGATCCCCCTCAGGGTGGTGTACGTACAAAGTCAGCCCCTGAGGGCGAGTGCCTCCTTGAACTTGGCTCCATGGGGGGCAGTGTAGTTATTGAAACCAAAGGTCCGAGAGGAGTTCAGAGTGGCTGTTCCTGGGGCCTGTCTATCAGCTAGAGTCTATGAAGGACCAAGGGTGTGACTGATGGTCTTGAGGCCATGACATGGGCTCAAGAGGAGTTCTGTCCCGAGCACTGATTCTCGGCCTTGTTTCGATCAGTATTTACTTCCGGGAAGTAGACGGAGCCAGACAGAAATGGCTAAGTGACAACATGACGTTTATTTCAGTAGAGCTGATAAATATCTGGAACGCCACCGTGTGGGACCCACAGCAGGGGCTGCCCCGCGGATGCTGCCTGGGGAATACCTTCTGGGTTTTTCCGGAAGCTGCGGCCCCAGCATGACCTAAGATGCCTTTTGATTTACAATAACCATATAGATGGCATCACTGTGTGCGTGTGTGTCCGCCAACACATTGTGATTCCACTATCACAACTGCATCATCCCGATGTTGAAAACAGCCATGTAAACATCTGGAGATGGTGTGGGTTTGCGTTTAGGAGACCAAGGGATTTGTTTATCATCTTTGCTGCGGGGAAGGCTGCCGATTTATTGCATTGCCTGGAACAAGAGCTGAGTTGGTTTCCGCAACTCATCAAATTGTTAAACTGGCTTTCACCAGACCACAACCCAGAAAAGGTTTGCAGGAGGTCCTGGAAACTCCCAGGACTTCAAGGCTGGAAACGCACAGCAGGTTGGCAGGAATTCCAGGAGGACACTCATGGCAGAGCCTGGGGAGCGTACTGGGGAGGCCCAGATGGTTGGTGCCCCCTCATTGCCACCGCCAGGGGCTCTGTGTGCTGTTTCTGCTCTTTCTTGGCCTTGGAATGAGAAAGAAGAAGGTTTGGGGCGGGGAGATGCTTCAGGAGACTGAGTGCCTCGGTTAGGAGCCTCTGCCTTTCCTTCCTGCAAGAGTGAGGAGGGAGGCAAACCTCCTGCGGCTGGTCCTCCCATGGAGGCCTCCCTCCTGCTGCCCAGGCCAGGGCTCCTTGCCCCTTGATTGTCCCCCTTTGTCCCCAGCAGAAGAAACAACCGTCCAAACCAAAGGCACGACTCCAAGTGCACTTGTGGGGGCGGGGTTTGCATTCATCACACACCGTGATGTCGATCTGTCTGCACATCTGGGTCCCACTAAATTCTTCCCAGTCAGGAATCTGTTTTATTCCTCCATCTTCCCACACTCACCATGGTTTCTGGCACATTCCAGGCCCTTTGTAAGTCTTTAAGGCAGACACTTCACTGACTGAGCCACCCAGGCACTCCTACTCTGTTTCTCCTTTGCTTAAGAATATCAGATAGGCAGGTGCCTGGGCTCCTGCTCAGCGGGAAGCCTGCTTCTCCCTCTCCCACTCCCCTTGCTTGTGTTCCCTCTCTCACTGTGTCTCTATCAAGTAAATAAATAAAATCTTTTTAAAAAATTAAAAAAACAATAATTTTAATAATATATCAGATAGGCTCAAACTAGACCCAGAGTAGACTAGGAGGAGCCCTCCAGGGGTGTCTTTCCATGGCTTGGCCACAGATATCCTATGCCGTGGGATGAGGCATGCGGGCTGCCCTGAGCCTGACGAGTGCCCCCCTGGCCCTGTGGCCATGTTTGTGAGCACTGACCACTTAGGCTGCCCAAAGCACACAGCTCAGCTGGGTTCAAGAGCTCGATTCACGTTCATCTCTACCAAACAAATCTTGTTATTCAGTGTTCCATTCTACACTCTCTTCTTTATTTTTAATTTTTTTAATAGTACAATACAGCTGACCCTTGAACAACATGGGTTTGAACTGCATGGGTCCATTTGTACACAGATTTTTTTTTTCCAATAAATACAATATAATACCGTAAAAGGATTTTCTCTTCCTTATGATTTTTTTCTTTTCTTTTTAAGATTGTATGTATTGGACAGAAAGAGATAGCAAACGTGAGCAGGGAGAGGAGCACAGAGGGGGAGAGAGTAGCAGGCTTCACATTGAGCAGAGAGCCCAACATGGGGCTTGATCCCAGAACACCAAGATCATGACCCGAGCTGAAGGCAGACACCCAATCAACTGAGCCACCCAGACGCCCCTCCTTATGCTTTTCTTAATAACAATTTCTTTTCTCTAGCTGACTTTATTATAAGAATACAGTACCTCATACATATGACGTACAAAATACATGTTAATCGGCTATGTTAACTACCCTAACTAGTAGTTAAGTTTGGGGGGGGGAGTAAAAAGTTACATGGACACTTTCAACTGTGGGAGGGAGTCAGCGCCCCTCACCCCGCACTGTTCAAGGGTCAACCGTACTACCCTGTCATACCTGGTATTAGTGCCCCATCACTTCCTAGAAATATACAAAATAATTTTGTCCCCCTTGGATTTTCATCCTCATAGTCACGGTAGAGAAACAACATCTCTATTGTCTCCTACAGCCTGTTCCTCTTTTTATATCATTTCTGCAAGGTCCAATGGCCCTGGGGATACCGGTCCCACCAGTGAATAGTAACCTGCCCAACCATATGGTTCCCGTTAGCCCGGACAGACTGCAAACCTGCTGCCTTATGCGTCCCCCTCCAGCTTTTTGAAGGTGTGGTCACTTCCTCTGAAAATACCAGATGAACGAGTATCTTCCGAACCCATGGGCTTCTGGGTTATTGTGACTCAACTAAGGTAGATGAACAGGAGTTTCCAGCTTGTTACACTGTAGGTTTCCATTAACCAGTCTGAGTAAATGCTGGTTGGGGAAGCAGCCATATGGCTTCTTCCTATAGACCCCCAGAAGCTACCCGGAGCCCTTAACAAAACGTTGACTTCATTCTGTTTTTGTCTTTTTGGGTAACTCAAGCTCTGTGAGTCTGACATTTGTCCTGGCAAATTGACATTTGACATTTTACCCGTATGGTGGCCTCTTATTCCCATGGAGCCCATTCTGATTTTAAAGTAAGGAATCTCGGGGATGCCTGGGTGGCTCCGTCAGTTAAACATCCGGCTCTTGATTTCAGTTCAGGTCATGATATCAGGGTCGTGAGATCGAGCCCTAAGTCTGGCTCGGCACTTAAGATTCTCTCTCTCCCTCTCCCTCTGCTCCTCCCCACCCCCCTCACGCACACTCACGCACACACACACACTCTGTCTATTAAAAAAATAATAAATAAAAATAAATAAATAAATAAAGTGAGAAATTTCTATCTACAGACCCCACAAAAGTCATTAGAGGCCTTTTCAAAACTTCAGTCCATAAGCTAATCCCATCAAGGGTTTCCAGTGTCAATAAGGATCAAACAGTGAAAGACTGTCCTTTTATGGGGGCAGAGGGGAGGTGTCTTTTCAAATCTCCAGCCCAGGTATTTATTACAGGAAGGAAATGTGTGCCATGTTGTAGAGAAAATAGGGGATTCTCTTGCCGCAGGAAACGATCCATTAGGTTCCTAGCCTTGAGCAAATGCTTGGAGTCTCTCTGAGGTCTTTTTCAGCTGTAATTGGTGACATTCGCACCTCTCCTGCTCCTCCTGCTGAGGGTAGGATAAGGCCACTTGTCAGAGCACACAGGCGACACTGAGTAAAATCTGTCTTATCTTTCCATAGATTTAGGAATGTGGATGGTGACATTTCCCTTTAAACCACCCCACCTGTGACAGGTGAGGGACACAAACTTCCCTTCTGCCCAGACCCCGGAAGCCACCTATGAGCACATGCCTTAGGCAGCATGGGAATTTACTGTGTCTATCCTGAGAGCCAACCAAAACTGTGGAAAAGAAGCCATATCAAGTGACTAACAAAGGGGATGTATTTGCAGAACTGGAAAGCTGGACCCCTGCGGTGTGTGAGCACGGAGGCCAGGGTCCTCCAGACATGCCCCCACGGAGCAAGGCCTGTCTTGCCCCAGAATCAGGATCATTTTCCTCAACAAACTCCACTCTCTGTTTTGGCTCAAGGGCAGGGTGTCTCATCACTCTCCCTTGATCATTCTACAGTGACTTTCAAAGGAAATAGGAACCATAAAACCACAGGACCATTCCATGTGCACTAGAATGGCTAAAATAAGAAAGGCTGGCCACACCAAGTGTTGGCAAGAACGTGGGGCACTGGAACCCGGACACACGGTCGGCAGATGGGCACCAAGGTACAATCACGTGAGAGAACAATCTGGCGGAAATTTTCCTCCTAGGTAATTACCCTAGAGAAATGAAACCAGAAGTCTATTCAAAGATCCATAGAAGAATATGTATACAGCAGTTTTATTCGTCATTGGAAACAACCTAAATCTCCATCAATCTAGGAACAAACAAGTGTGGTAAATTCATTCTGTGGAACTCCACTCCATGATGACAAGGAAAAAGCGACTGATATCCATTTTTCTGAGGAAAAAAGCGACTGAGTACATTTTCCTGAGGGGGAATAAGCCGCACAGGAGGGAGCACATACCGTATGATTCCGTTCATAGGAAGTTCCAGAACAGGTGAACTCTGCAGTGATAGAAATCAGAAAGTGATGGCCTTCATGGGGCATGACTGGAAGTCAAGCGGAATTGACCACAAAGGGGCACAAAGGAACTTGCTGGAATAATTGGAATGTTCTAGATCTTGCTCTGGGTGATAGATACGATGAATATAGAAAGCTGACAAAACTCATCACACTGAGCACTTAAGGTCTGTGCATTTTATTATATGTAAGTTACGTGACCAAAAAAAGTCAAGGAAAGCTACAGCCAGTGGTTAGTGGGTTTTGGAGTCAGAATGCTACTAGTGAGCTATGTGACTTGGGAGAAGTTACATTAGTTTTCTAGGCTTCAGATTTGTAGTTTATAAAAATTGACATGATTAAGGCAGTATTACCTTAAACAAATCTAAATTTTGAACTTCCCAAAGAAAAGGTCCTGGAGTACAGTGGGGGCCGTAAAAATAGGTCAATATTTGAAGAACTGTCCTTGAACTACAGCAAGTCTGACAAATGTGGTGCATTTCTTTTTTTTTTTAAGATTTTATTTATTTATTTGACACACAGAGAGAGAAATCACAAGCAGGCAGAGAGGCAGGCAGAGAGGGGTTGGGGAAACAGGCTCCCTGCCGAGCAGAGAGCCCGATGCGGGACTCGATCCCAGGACCCTGTGATCATGACCTGAATCGAAGGCAGAGGCTTAACCCACTGAGCCACCCAGGCACCCCAATGTGGTGCATTTCTAACGCACATCGAGGTACAGCTTTGCTCTCATCTTGGGATCAGATGGCTGTTGATACATTTTTTTCAGAGGGGACATCATCCATATAGGAGTTTCGAGAAGCCAGGCCCAGGGTTCCCATGGTTTCTTGTCTCCTCTGCCCAGCCACTGGCTGGAGAAGAGGAAACTGGGGTCCACAGAGGTCAGAAAGAGCTCAGGCTTTGTAATCTTAGTCCCACCATCTCCTGGTGTTTGTTTCCCTGTCTGTCAAATAGGGGTGAGGAAGCCTACTACTCTAGATTGTATATTTATTCCCAAATCATCACCCCCTCTTTTGGGGGAGGATTAGATTTGCTGCCCCACTGGCTACAGGCTTGGCCACGTGAGTTTGCTTCTACCAGTGAAATATGAGCAGAAGTAAGTATGCCCCTTCCAAGCGGAAGCTTCACCACCCATCCTATGGTTCACCTTTCAAACTCTGTCAGGAGACTGACATGTCACAGAGCCTTCTCCTTCAGCCCAGATCTCAGAATTAAAAAGACACAGGATGCCTGGGGGGCTCAGTAGGTTAAGCATCTGCCTTCAGTTCCCATCCTGATCCCAGGATCCTGGAAACAAGTCCCAGGTCAGGCTCCCTGCTCAGCGGGGATCCTGCTTCTCCCTCTGCCCCTCCCCCCACTCATGTGCGTGCGCGCGCACGCTCTCTCTCTCTCAAATAAATAAAATCTTAAAAAAAAAAAAAAAGGAGAAGAAGAAGAACTAAAAAGACAAGCTCTGGTGCCACAGCCAGCTCACAATGGCTATGTAAGGGGAATGAAGAATGAATCTTGGTTATTCTAAACCTTCAGATTTGGGGACCATTTGTTACTGCAGCATAACAGCTGGAGCTGACTGACACACGCCCTCTCAAGCACGTCATGAGGATTAACAAAATAACACATCAAGGGGTCTCGACCATGTGCAAGATACACAGGTTATGGAGATTCCTGAAATTCACTTTCTGATGGGAAAAACAGACAACTAATTGGAAAATGAGGGCTTCCCATTAAAGAGAGATTCGCTTCCTTCTTAAACCACACTGTCATGGCATTTAAAACATTTCTAAAAGCATAAATTCCAAGGGAAATGATACATAGAAAGGAAACAATATTCTAACGTTTCCCAGCATGGGACATAGAGGCGTAACTGATTCGGCAGACCCAAAAGTGCAAAGTCTAATCCTATAGTGGGAGACATCGAGAAGAAACTTTCCAAGGCAGGAATTGGCAACACATCACCTTCAGAACGAGGGCGAAAAGTGGGAGAAGCCACTCCAGCCCCAGATCCACCAAGCAGCCCAGGAACACTCCTCCCAGTTTCTTCCCTGGAGTAGGGAAGTTTTTGAACCAAAGATCCCAGTTGCACTGAAGGTAAAGGTGCTGGACACAGGCAGCTTGAATAAGGTTAATGGGCCGGACTCCAGGCCCCATCCTGCTTCCTTCGTGGGAAGCCCTGAGTGAGTTTCCTCGATTTGGTGGATGGCGGGCTCTTCTCTGGGGGAATCCAACCAACCCGAGAGAAGAGGTTGAACACGTATATGTTATGGGTTCCTCAGGAAGCAGTCTGATCAGATCACCCTCCAGAGAAGCTCGGTCAGCAAGCAAGAGGTATTCCAAATCGTGTGTGGCACCCCACGCTTGGCTCCTTTCCTGGGGTAACCACAGTTACGGATTTGTTGCATTTCTCTCCAGATCTTGTTTCTCTTCATTTCCATACATAAGTATATACACGTAGAAATAGTGATTACTTTTGATGCCGAGATTGTATAATCGGGTGGTGTCACAGTCAACATTTGTTCTACACTTGCTGTTTTAGTCAACACTGTATCTTGGAAGTTCTTCGATTGGTATATTTAGATCTCCCTCTTTCTTTTTTTTTTAAGATTTTATATATTTATTTGAGAGAGAGAGCGCTTGCTCATGCATGCGCGTATAAGCAGGGAGTAGCGGCAGATGGAGAGGGAGAAGGAGAAGCAGGCTCCCCATTGAGCAGGGAGCCTGACGTGAGGCTCCATCCCAGGGATCATGATGTGAACCGAACAAAGATGCTTAACCGAATGAGCCACCGAGGTTCCCCTAGATCTCCCTCTTTCTTTCTAAATGCTAGGTAACATTCCATCCATGAATGTTCCACAGAGTATTTAACCCTTCCCGTATTATGTGGTGTCTGGTTTTCCACAGTTCCAGAGCTGCAGTGCAAACATGAGCTTGTATTCCCCAGTCATACCGCTGGGGTCCCAAGGATGCAACCTTTCAATGTCACCCTCTACACTGTGTTTTTGTTTTTTAAAGATTTTATTTATTTATTTGACAGAGAGAGAGATCACAAGTAGGCAGAGAGGCAGGCAGAGAGAGAGGAGGAAGCAGGCTCCCCACTGAACAGAGAACCCTGATGCAGGGCTTGATCCCAAGACCCCGAGACCATGCCTTGAGCCAAAGGCAGAGGCTTAACCCGCTGAGCCACCCAGGCGTCCCTCTACACTGTGTTTTAATTTGCTTTTCTGCGATGACAAGTGATACTGCACATGATACTAAGAATGCTTTATATTTTGAATTTGTGAACATTTCAGTTTCCCCTTTTTTGTGAACTGCTCAATCCATCTGTGTGACAAATATTTTTTTCCCCCAATGTGTCCCTTGTCCTTCAACATTTCAGTACCTATTGTCAGACAGGTACTTAAACTTTTCTTCTTTTAGGGTTTGACCTCCACATTTATAAGGATATTCTCCTTGCTTTGAAATACCAGTCTAATTTTATTCTTTTACTAATGGGAGAGATAGTTTAGCCGAGCCAGGCGCAGTTTGTCTTTTTCTCACTTATTTGAAGTACAGCATTTATTAAAGACTAAATTATAATATCAATGGATATAATATCTGTGAATAATAATACTATCTTGGAAGAAATATAATATCTATGAATCTTCTATCCCCATGCTAATGCTATACTGTTGCTAATTACTATTCATAACAGGAGACTGTTTCAATAAACAGTCGTAAATCTCACTTGTTAACTATCACACAGCCACTAAATTACTGGATATTTTCAAAGACTCGTGACTATGAAAACTGTATGGAAAAATAAGTAAACCTGTGTAAAGTAATAAGGTAAAAGCTGAGTATAAAATTATATATACTATACTTTTAAGCAGTTGAAAATCATGCATATGAACAAGGACTAAAATGAATTTGAAGAAGTAAAAACGGTTAAATATGGGTGGTAGAAATTCAGTCAGTTATTTTTCCTTTTAAATTTCTTCTAGAGTTCTTGTATGTTCTTTTTTTTTTTTTTTTAAGATTTTATTATTTGAGAGAGAGAGAGAACAAGCACAAATGGCGGGGGGAGGGGAGAGGGAGAAGCAGACTCCCCACTGAGCATGGAGCCCGACGTGGGACTTGAATTCAGGACTCTGGGATCAGGACCTGAGCCAGAGGCAGACGCTTCACTGACTGAGACACCCAGGCGTCCACTTGTATATTCTCTTAATTATAAAACGTGTTTCCAACGCTCCCCAGCCATGAGAGGTTTTGTGCTAATTTTTGCCCCTTCACGGAGTGGCTGCTGATCCATGCCTCAGGCTTCTTTTCTCTTCATGGTTTCAGATAAAATCTACCTGGTCGACCTGAGTAACGAGCAAACGCTGTCGCTCACCATTGAGCCACGGCCCGTTAAGCTTAGCCGCAAGTTTGTCCCCGGCTGCTTCGTGTGTCTGGAGTCCCGCACCTGCACCACCAACCTCACCCTGACGTCCGGCTCCAAACACAAGATCTCCTTCCTCTGTGATAACCTGACTCGCCTGTGGATGAATGGGGAGAAAACCCTAAGTACGTCCCCCTGGGATAGGATGATTCCCCTACCCGGGGCTGGGGCAACTTTCCCTGCTCCCCCATCTTCTTAGTGGGGTCCACTGGGTAGGCTGTAAATAGTAAGATCAGAGATGCCCCCCCACCATCACGGTGCAGAGTGAGCAATGGGCAGGCAGCAGATGGTGAGGTGAAAACGTGCCCTTCCAGGACCAGAGGCTCAGTGGGAATGGGCATCCTTCAGAAGTGCATTGCACCCCAAAGTTCATGCTTGTGTCCTCTGCCCAGCCTTCCAGCATCTCTCCTGAGATCCCCTCCTCCGTGTAGCCTCCCCATCCTCCACTCCCCCCAACCCTGCCTCCACACTCATTGTGCACTTGTCTCCTCTTGCTTGAGACTGAGAGTCTTGAGGTCAAACATTGTGGCTTGTTCTGGTTTTTTGTTTGTTTGTTTGTTTTTTGGTCCCTTGAGCCCCTGGCAGTGCTAGACATGTATTAGTCACGTACTAAACGTTTGATGAATGAAGGGCAGGAAAACTGCTAGTCCCCTTCCCGCTGGGCTGCGTGACCTCCAACATGGATGGCCTTAGAGTTTCTACAGATGCAACAGCTGAGGCCACAAGACTCGAGGCAGGCTGCCCACTAGGAAGTGGCAGAGCTGGGCTGCGAGCTGATACCTACCCCAACCCCACCCCTGCTCTGACCGCTGCACAAAGCTACCTCCCCACAGTCAAGGACGCTGGGAAGCAGGGCGGAGGGAAAAAAAACCTGTGCCCAGCCCATACTTAGCATCTGAGACTCAGCCTCAGAAGAGAGGCTGACACACTTCTTTTCAACCCTCAGTACTCCCCAGAAGTTGGTCTGCAAATTCAGGCAGAGTAAGAACCTGAGAGGGTGAAAGGGGCAGCTAGAAAAGGAGTATCAGGGAGCCCGGAGTTGGGGACAGACTGGGAGAGAAGAGACCAAAGGGAAAAGCAAGAAAGCCTGGGGCAGTCTCTACAGCTGAGGAGGTCACACGGCTGGTCCCCTCCCCTCCTGGTACCACGAGTCCCTATTTTCCAGGCTGCACGGACCCCCGGTACTGCCACAGGAGGTCCCAATCCCTCCAGGTGCCTGGGGACATCCTCCACCTGCCTGTTCAGCTGCACGACTTCTCCTGGAAGCTGCTGGTCCCCAAGAACAGGCTGAGCCTTGTGCTGGTACCCGCCCAGAAGCTCCAACAGCACACTCAGGAGAAGGTCTGCAACACAAGCTTTGGATACCTGGTGGCCAGCGCCGTCCCCGGCCAGGACCTTTACTTTGGCTCCTTCTGCCCCGGAGGCTCCATCGAGCAGATCCAGGTGAAGCAGAACATCTCAGTGACCCTCCGCACCTTTGCCCCCAACGTTCAACGAGAGGCCGCCAGGCAGGGTCTGACCGTGTCCTTCATACCGTACTTCAAAGGTAAGGAGGTCTCCCTCTCTCGCCACATCTCCCTGACCATTTCTTGGTTGGGCATCCCTCTCATTTTGTTTCTGGGATCGTCCACCATTAAGTTGTCAGCTTGAAGAATTGGGAGAGCTGGGTGGGCGGGTCCTCTCACCAGAAATCTGGAAGGTAGTGTGACCTCAGCTGGACTCCGCCATTCACCTAGTGTGGAAAATCCCGGGAGTTAAAAATAAGGCTCTGACCGTGGGAGGTGACCGTTGGCAGGCAGCAGAACAAATAATCAAATTCAAGCCTTTTTTGGAAGCAGGCAGGGGCTTAGAGGAGAGCTAAGTAGATATTCCTGACTCCTGGATGTTTAAGGTGGGAGCATAAAAATCCTTACCCAGGCATTTTTGTGAGTCGGCTTCGACAATTCGGAATGTGACGTGGAGTGCACAGAGGAAGGCAGGCTGGGGAGAGATGGGTCTCCAGAGCACCAGGGTCCTGTTCACAGCACAGGGCACAACCCCTCCCACAAGGCTAGTGTTTGATCTTCAGGGTGCTGGGCAGTGAGTGGGGTTTAAATCCCTTGCAACAGTGAGCTCCCCGTGGTTGGTTTTCAAAGTCACAGTCGCCGTTACAAGTGGCTCAAAGTCAGAGACCATTTAAAAATTGACCAAGACTGGGGCGCCTGGGTGGCTCAGTAGTTAAGATCTGCCTTTGGCTCAGGTTATGATCCCAGGGTCCTGGGATCAAGCCCCGCATCGGGCTCTCTGCTCAGCAGGGAGCCTTCTTCTGTCTGTCTGTCTGTCTCTCTCTCTCTCTCTCTCTCTGCCTACTTGTGATCTCTGTCTGTCAAATAAATAAATAAATTTTTTTAAAAAATTGACCAAGACTGGGGTGCCTGGGTGGCTCAGTAGTTAAGCATCTGCCTTTGGCTCAGGTCATGATTCCAGGGTCCTGGGATCTAGCCCCGAATCAGGCTCCCAGCTCAGCGGGAAGGCTGCTTCTCCCTCTCCCACTCCTCCTGCTTGTGTTCCCTCTCTCGCTGCGTCTCTCTCTCTCTGTCAAATAAGTAAATATATTCTTTAAAAAAAAAATTGACCAAGACTTTTATCTGAGGTTTACTTCATACTTTGTTCCCAGAGACCTGAGTGGGAAGGGAGAAGAATCTTTGGCCATAAGATTAAGGTCAGTCCAGGCTGCCTGATGTCCCCACACCTCCCTGAGAAACTCCTTCTAGGGAGACTTAGAGAACGAGATATACCCTCCTCAGTGTGGAATGTTGGAGTTTCATCTCACCTGAAGGTCAGCTGACGTGTCTGTCGGAGGCCTTCAGCTTTGCATTTCTACCATTCTTCCCAGAACCAGAGTGGTTTGATCTCGGACATAGAAATCCCTCTGTACCGGTCCCACTGTGGAGCAGAGCGTAGGGTGACTCTAAGCATGGAGGGTGTTTCTGAAAGGAAGCTTTTAGAGATAACCTGCAGTTTAGCCAACTAGCCTGGGGTTTTGTTATTGTTGTCTGGTTGGTTGGTTTTGTTAAAAAAACCTGAACACCTCACCTGAGACTCTAATCTTTGGGCTGACGAATAGTCACGGGCTCTGTGTGGCAATTTATATTTAAATTAATAGCAAAATAAAAAAATTCAGCTCCTCGGTCACAAGCACACTTTGGGTCTTCTACAAACACACATGGTGATGGTTACGTGCTTGGATGGACAGTGCAGATACAGGCACCCAGGAGATATTGTGGGTTGGGTTCCAGACCTCAATAAAGCAAGCAAAATGAGTTTTTTGGTTTCCCAGTGCCTATAAAAGTTCTATTTATACCACATTGTAGTCTAGTAAGTGTGCAATAGCACTGTCTAAAAAAACAACGTACATGCCTTAATTTTAAAATTCTTTATTGCCGGGTTGCATGGCTCACTCACTTGGTAGAGTGTGCAACTTTTGATCTCGGGGTTGTAAGATCAAGCCCCACATTGGATGTAGAGATTACTTAAAAATAAAGTCTTTTAAAGAAAGAAAAAATAACTTCCTTACTAAAAAATGCTAACCATCATCTGAACTTTCAGCAAGTTAAAATCACCAATCACAGATCACCGTAACAAATACAATAATGAAAAAGTTTGAAATGTCACAAGAATCACCACAATGTGACATAGAGACACAAAGTGGCAAATGCTATTGGAAAGATGGTGCCATAGACTTGCTCAATGTAGGGTTGCCACAAATCTCCAATTTGGGGTGGGGGCAGAATCTGCAAAGCCTAATAAAATGGGGTGAGCCTGTGAAGAACTTTTCTGTCATTGCAGAAAACTCTAGAAAAAGTCTAGACAGGTTAACATCAGTTTTGATTCAGTGAAACATCTTGTGTGGATTCTCTCCCCTTTCCTGCAGAGGAAGGTATTTTCACAGTGACCCCAGACACAAAAGGCAAGGTCTACCTGAGGAGCCCTAACTGGGACCGGGGACTGCCATCCCTCACGTCCGTGTCTTGGAACATCAGTGTGCCCAGCAACCAGGTGGCCTGCCTGACCTTCCTCAAGGAGAGGACCGGCGTTGTCTGCCAGACGGGACGTGCATTCATGATCATCCAGGAGCAGCGGAGCAAGGCAGAGGAGATCTTCAGCCTGGAGGACGAGGTGCTCCCCAAGCCAAGCTTCCACCACCACAGCTTCTGGGTCAACATCTCCAACTGCAGCCCTGTGAGTGGCAAGCAGCTGGACCTGTTCTTCTGGGTGTTGCTTACCCCAAGGACTATGGGTAAGGGCCTGCAAGGTCTTGTGGGAGGGTGGTGGTGGACAGCAAATTGGCAGCTGAAGGGTAGGGGGCAAGCCTGTGAGGCAAGTCAGAAAACATGACTGAGTGTCCATGTATCAGTCAGCATTTGCATTGGTCATGCCATATAACAAACCACCCAGAACTCAGGGCCTTAAAGACAGTCATTTCTTATTGCTCACACATTGGCTGGGTGATGCTGGTGTGAGCTGGGCTTATCCAGGTTCACTCACTCCTGCACCTGTAGGCAGCTGTGGGCGGCCAGAGGACTCTGCTGGTCTTGGCCATGCACTCTCACACATATGGGCATAGCCACAATCTGCTGGAATAACCAGGTTCCTTGGCTTTCCTCCCCATGCTCACTGTCACTCCAGCCTGGGCCTTGTTCTCATGGCAGAGGCAGAGAAATCCAAGAGATTCTGGAGGAAGCACACAAGGTCTCTTGATGTTTGGGTTAGGAACTCCCACCATCCCTTCTACAGAATTCTTTGGGTCTGCCAAAGAATCCAAGGGATGGACAGATAGACTCCCCTTTTGGTGGAAGGATCTGCAGAGTCACATAGTATAGGACATGGTTCAGGGAGAAATGGGGAGAACTAGGACAATCTTATCATCCATCTGTCACTGTCATTTACTATTAATCTCTCTCTGGCGTGGGGGAAGGCTCTTCACTCTGTTCACCTTATGCATCTTAGAGGGTAGATGGTAAAAACTACCTCATAGAAGTATCATTAGGATTTCAAGTGTTGGGGATTCAAATGTGGGGACCTGGAAAGTGTGACACAGAACTTGGCACTGGCATTATTTTTTTTTAAAGATTTTATTTATTTATTTATTTGAGAGATAGTATGTATGTGCGTGTGGATGTGTGTGTGTGTGCGTAAGCAGGGTGAAGGGCAGAGGGAGAAAGAGAGAATCTTAAGCAGACTCTGTGCTAAGAGTACAGAGCCCAATACAGGACTTGGTCTCACAACCCCACAATCATGACCTGAGCCAAAATCAATAGTCAGACACTCGAGTACCTGAGCTACCCAGGCACCCCTTGGCGTTGGCATTTTTTTACTGAGTCCAGGGAAACATGGGAATCCACAAGATGCCCTTGGTGGCAGGCCTTTTGCTCAGAGTCGCAGGATCTGCCCACGAGTCTCCAGTGAGGAAATGCCTGTGTGGCACAGCAATTGTGGTGGGGCCGCATTTGCCTTTATTCCAAGGTAGTCATAGAGCATCCCAGAGTGTTGGAACCAGAAGGGACCGTGGAGGTCGCTTCTCCTGGCCCATTCCCTTCCTGGCGGTCAGAGGGGCTATGTGTCCACCCAAGGCCACACACCCGTTAGCATCAAGAGAACTGATGTGAACCAGAAGCCATGAGTGAGAAGCTCTCCCAAACTCTCAGGTTAGGCCCTGGGTTTTCTGACTCTCTTACATCCATTTTCTGTCATTTAGTTCTACTTTTTTTTTTTTAAGTTTTATTTCTTTATTTAAGCAATCTCTACACCCAATGTGAGGCTCAAACTCACAAGCCCGAGATCAACAGTCGCATGCTCCATGGACTGAGCCAAATAGTTCCCCATTTATTTCTATTTTGATTTCTCTCTTTTTTGCTTTCTTGTTGAAGCAAGAACTTCTAAATCCCTGTTTGGCACAGGGCTCCCTGTCTGATTTATTTCTTCTGTCCTTTGTACAACCATAGGAAAAGGACAGCACAGATAGATCAACCCTGTCCTTAGCACCCTCACTTCTGATTTTGGCTTCCCTGCTTTCCCCTATAGCCCTCTGCTCTGCTCTCCCATCTAGGCTGTGGCGCCTGGGCAGACACACCCCTGGGTAGGCCCCGAGTAGCCTTTGGAAGGGAGCCAGTAGGGCTCCCAGTTTGTTTTCGTTCTCTTTCACCTCCTAACAAACAGCCCCAAGACTCAGTAGCTTAGACTGCAGACTTTGTTTGCTCGAAACTCCATGGGTCAGGAATTTGGACAGATATTGCTCTTAGATACGTGGGGCTGCTGCCAGATGCCTCGAACAGCTAGAAGGTGCTAGGGATGGGTCATATGGGGACAGACACCGGCAGCCTTCAGCTGGGTTCCTTGGTCCGTTGTCCTCACAGAGTAGCCACACGGTTGGCTTGGGCTTCCTCACAAGATGGCGGCCTCAGACTTCTTACATGGTGACTGACTGGCTCTCCCTCAGACAGAAACTACAGGAAGTTGTCAGGCCTCTAAAGGACTCCAGCACCGGCAAGTCGAGAAGAGTCCAGAAGAAGGGACATAGGCTCCTCTCGCTGTCAGGAGCAGCGTCTGTGTACGGGGAGGGAGGGAAGGAATGGCAGCCATCTCTGGAGACTTGTCTGCCCCAGTTCCTCATCCACCTGACCACCCCCATGTCTCCTCATCCCTCCTCCTTGTGTCTCTGCTCACAGACCTGACTGTCGTCGTCATTGCGGTTGTGGGAGGTGGCGCCTTACTGCTGTTTGCCCTCGGACTCATCATTTGCTTTGTGAAAAAGAAGTAGGTGGAATTTCTCAAACTGTCTTTGGCTGATCTGACACCTCCTTAGATCACCCAGACCAGAGCTGTCATTAATTACTGACTTCTTTTCTGGCTTCCCATTCCTCTCCTAGGGATCGGTGTTGAATAATATTGCCAGATGTGAGTTATGCTTGGGAGGGGAGGGACAGAAGATGTGGCTGGCGACATGTTAGCCTGTGATTTTTACGCAACTATCTCAGCATGAGTCCCCTGGGAGTCATTTACTGGACACTGGTCATCGGGGATGATCTTAGCAGGAAAATGCTCATGTCAGTCCCGCCAGCCCAGGTCTCTGAGCCTGCATCCTCTGTCACTTGGAGAGTGAATGCATGCCACCTGAGCTGGTTCTCCTCCGGTTTCTTAAACTTTTTTGTGCTTACTTATGGGACTCCAGACAGGCGCCAAAAAGTGAGCCCCGTGGGCGAAAGGAAGGAAGACCTGATTCATCTCACCTTCCACCCCCTCAGGATGACAGCTGCTGTTTTATGACCAAAGCGTTGACCTTTTGAGACAGAATATGGGCTGCCACTAGATTTTATCAATTCTGCACGTATTTCTGATTAAAGCCGTGAGGGAGAGTGAAATTGCTTTCCTTAGCGCGATTCAGCCTTGCAACAAGCTAAAGATTTTTTTTTTTTTTTAACTGGGGCCGTGAGCAAACAACTAAAATTCCCAGTCCACAGTGAGACTATCTAGAAACGTCTCTAGTGATAGGGAAGGGGCCACCTGTGGCAGATCCAGGGAAAAGCCTCTTCTCCAAGAAATGGGATTGTGTAAATCCACACAGGGGGAAAGGACTTCTTTCATTTTATGGTTTCTCTAGGAAACTTTCTTGTCTGTGGTGCTGTCTCTGCCACCCAGATCAGGAAGCATGGTGTCCTCTTCAGGAGGGGAACTGGGTGAGAGGAGGGTCCAGCCCTTGCCTCCATCTCTAAACTGCCCCGGTTCTGTCCTGAGAAGAACACTGGTGGAGACGATCAAGGCTCCGTGAAGCACAAAGGGAGGGGTGTCCATCTCAGGGTTTCAGGTGGGAGCCTTTGGAACCCATCATCCTAGCCAGAGATCCAGTGTTACAAGCTGAATGTAGTACATTATTTTTATCTCAGAAAAGGACAGGGAGCCTGTCCACAATTAGTGAGCTCTCAGTGCATTATAGGGTCCATTATGTTAATTGAGCTAATGTCCTCCATTTGAATCACGAGTCAGCTAAAAAGCCAGCGTCCCCTGCTTTTGGCTCATGGAGATGGAGGGCGAAGCTTTGTTTTCCCCCATGGAGAGTGCTAATGCCCGTCCACACTCAAGTCCCAAAGAACATTACAAAGCAAAGGTTAATGGCGTTGCTAGGAGCTCTGGCGGGCCCCAGCCAGAATGTTGTCTTCTTTTGAGCTCTGTCCCTTTATGCAGGCTGTTCCTGGATCCCTCTGCTAATAGTGAGTCCCACTGTCCCCAACTCCAGCTAAAAACTAAGACACAGCCTTGCATCCCGAGTCTCCCTCTGTTCTATCATTTAGAATCCAGATGGTCAGAGCTTGTACCCATGCAAAAGAGGGATGAAGCATTAGCTACGGGAAAGACTGCGTGCTAGAGGGTTGGCGGGGACATGACCACACCAGATGTGGTCGGCCTGGGCCACCATCCTTTCTCGGAGCAAAGACGGGCTGGTTGTCAGCTGTTCCCACCCCTGGATACCCTGCGTCCACTGAAGCAAATCCAAGTGCAGTGTTAAACTTGCCCTCTCTCAACCACGCTCTGCTCCCTGTTTCCGCTGTGAAGACTGGAGACAGAAGATGGTCCCTTCTAAATGCTCCCGCAAAGACAGTAGTTTCAGTTTCGAGGGCTAAGGGATTTGAGGGACCTGGGGGGGCCATACGAGAACCCCAAAGGGCCTCAGTTCCAATAGGGTTATGCAAATGGAGCAAGCTAATATCCTGCTCTTCCTGACTCTGTCTTGTTCCCCTTCTCTCGGTAGGAAAAAGAAGGAAAACAAAGGCCCGCCTGTAGGCATCTACAATGGCAACATCAACACCCAGATGCCAATGCAGCCAAAAAAGTTTCAGAAAGGTCGAAAGGACAGTGACTCCCACGTGTACGCTGTCATCGATGATACCATGGTGTACGGGCATCTCCTACAGGACTCCAATGGCTCCTTCCTACAGCCAGAGGTGGACACCTACCGGCCCTTCCAGGGGCCCACAGGGGACTGCCCCCCCTCCCCACCCCTGGTATACTCCAGGGCCCCAACTGCAAAGCTGACCACAGACGAGCCATCTGCTGGCTTCCCTGCTGAGTCTGACAGTGAACCATATACCTTCTCCCACCCCAACAACGGGAACACAGACATTCCCTTGCTGGACACCCATGAGCCAGAGGGGCCTGGGGAGTAACTTGGACCCATCCCGAAGACTTTGCCTAAAACAGGGGTCTCAAGCATTGATTTGAGAATCCTAAATTCCTCTTTAGGATTTAATTCCTCCTAAAGAGGAATTACATGGAAGGAACAGCAGGAGGTTCTTCAGGATGCCACTGACCTCCGAGTCCCAAGTGGATTCATTCCAATGATGGGATGTTGAAAGTGATGAATTCCAACCTGGATACAATCGTCACAGTCCATGTCCTTCTAAACTCGGGTTGAGTTGTAAACCAGCCCGTAATGAGAGGGGAGAGCTGTGAGTCGCCAAGCACGAGGATGTTAACGAGGTCTGGACTTGGATTTGGATTTGGACCTCTTCAGGGCAACAATTCCAATCCCTCAGAGCCCATCCAAGGTCCCTGCTCCCACTGGAGTGCCCTGGATGGAAATGACAGTGTGCCTTATTATTATTATTATTATTTATTTGGTGGTCCCATATATTTAAGAAGCCAAATGCAAAACCACGTAGCTCTTTTTACCTGACATGGTGACAGCTCACGCGAGCTGTTTGGATATCTGGGTTTTGACATCCACCAACCACTAGATAAACAGGTGCCTGCCCCATGGAAAGTGGGAATGATTTGCTATGGGTCCAGCCAAAAGAGGGTGTGTCTGTTTGACGGCTCTGAGAAGCAACTTCCTGGTTCTCTTGCTCTGCCTGTGGTTATCCCACCGTACAGATTTATCTCGAGTCCTAGAAGTAAGAAAAATGTCCTTGAATTGCTGTGTGTGTGGCTGTCCCCTCTACAGCCATGCTTTGGCATTTAAAAAGAGGAATTTAGAGAGTATTTTCAACCTCAAGCAATGTCTAAAAATACACCAGAGAATGGCCACCCTATTCACTCCTTGTTGCTACTGTAACCAATTACCTCAAACATGGTGGCTTAAAACAACTTAGATTTCTTATCTAAATTTCTGAAACCAGAGGGGCAAAGTGGGTCCCACTGGGCTAAAATCAGGGAGTCAGCGGAACTGCCTTCCTTCTGGAGGTTCGAGGAGAGAATCGGTTTCCTTGCCTTTTCGAGCTTTTAGAGACTGCTCTTTGGAGCTTTTAGAGACACTCCAGGCCTCCGATGGCTGGTCACACAATGTCACTTGTGCTGACACAGTCACACTGAGGCCCCTCCTTCTTTGCCTTCTATGGACCTTTCACTTACAAAGCCCTCCCAACCAGATAATCCAGGAAGATCTCCCCATCTCAAGATCTGTAATTTAAGCACACTGACAAGTCCTTTTTGTCACCTAAGGTAACATATCCTCAAGTTCTGGGGGATTTGGACATGGATGTCTTTGGGAACCTATGATTTTGCCTATTACACCGTCCTGCTGTGAGAGAGAGACTGTGAAACGACTCAGCCTACAGGTGTGTGTTTTGTTTGGCCTACAGAATCTTTTTGAAGAACTCGTTCCTAACACTTAAAATCATGCAATTTTTTGCATAAAAATCCAGATCAGGAGATCTGACCATTGCTAGGGCTCACACTCACTTGACAGCAGCAGGTGAGGCTCCTGGATCCCCCAGTTCGCCCCAGTCCTCACCACTCCCTCTCGCCTCCATCACTGATGCTGAGTGTGGCTACTGATCACTGCCCCCGCCACCCCCCACCCCGGGGTGGTTGATTTGTTCATAATGAAATAGAAAGTTTAGGCTCCTTATGTGCCTCTTATCACAGGAGAAGACGGGCGTCGAGGCTGGTGTGTTTCAGGAAAGTGTTTTCTCATACATGGCCCGCATCCCTCTTTTATACTAATGACCAGCCAAGCTCCAAGGAAAGGGAGCATTTGCCTCTGTGGGCCCTGCTCTCATCCACGAGGAGAGGGATCGTGTTCCGGCTTGTCCGACACGGTCCAAAGGTCAATGTTTCAGTGGCTAAACCTCCTTTAGAGAGTAAATGTGCTCCATCGTGTTCAGTGAATTCACCTTGGGTACGCACTGTCTGGACTTGCTTGCCTGTGCTACTTTGCTTCCAAGAAAAGGAGTTTTGCAATCTCCTAAACGTGTGTGTTCCAAGGCCTCTCGAACTCTTTCCAGAAGGAAGAGTTTGTTGTTTGGCTGACATCCTGGGTGCGGCCCCTGGCACATTTCCCTTTTAAAAGGCGAGCTCCTGCCTAGTTACCCTCAGCCTCTTGACATTGCTCCCCGCCCCCACAAGGAGGGCTGGGGCTTACTCCCTCCAACCGACATTGGAAACGTGACCTTGGTCAAGGTTAGAGGACTGGTTTGTGTGGCTCTTCAGTGCTTAACTGGGAATAATTTATTTCGTTGTAGATACTTTTTAGGTACCATTTTATTCATTTCCTACACTTTTTTAAAATAAACAAATGTACAGGAAAGAAAAATGGGCTTCGAGTTGTTTAAATGCTTTGGCTATTTGTCCCCTGGTTCAGCTGAGGCCCCAGTTTATCACGACAGGCTCAGCAGGGGCTCAGCTGACATTGTCTTTTCTGAGTGTTTATGGTACCAGATGCTGGGCTTTGGGCTTCCAGTGGGTAACTCAGGGGCCAGAGCCTGTTCTGTTCTGCCCTTGTTGAGACTTGGTGAGCCTCTCTGTGTGACCCCTCCTGACACCCCCCCTAGAGGTCTTGGGCCATCCTTGCCATTGACTGAAATGGAGCCCTAAGTCCCGTGCAGGTCACCAACCACCAGAACAGAAGCAAAAGGAGGCTGGGGGGAGAGGGAAGCTCCAATGGGTGCCCCACCATTAACCTTGCCCTTGGAGAAGAGACCCAGTTGTACAGAGGAGACAGGATATTGTAGCATAACAAACACCCCACACTTTAGTAACTTAGGAACGATCTTTATTTTGCTCGAAAATCAGAGCAGAACTCATCAGGAATGGCTTACCTCCCTGGGCAACTCAACCAGACTCTCCTTTCAAGATGGTGGCATCACACAGCTGGCGAGTCTCCTAGCCACCAACCAGGAGCTTGGATTCCTCCTCCCTTGAACCATTCTCCAGGACTTCAGGGGCTTTTTCACAACACAGTGGCTGTGTTCCAAGAGAATGTTCTCAGAGCAGAAAGTTGGAGCAGCCCATCTCTGGAGACTTGCGCCTGGAAGCCGGCATGGCGTCCCTTCCATCCTAGTCTCTGGGCACATTCATCACAGAGCCCACCAACATTTAAGGGGAGGAAGAAAAGACCCCATGTTCTCAGTGGGAGTGGGGTTTGGGAGTGGGAGTGGGAGAGTTTGCCGCCATCTGCTTGAGTGGGGCTGGGGGGGATCGGAGCCAAGTGTTCAAGCCCTTGGACGGCACTAACCAACACTTGTTTTCTTGATCACCACATTCACATCTGGGCCACATCCAACCTCTGTGGCCACCCTTTCTCCTGGATCCTGTTCTTGGACTGCAAGATTCAGTCTTTGGGCTTCTGGCCTTTTCTCTTAGCACACTGCCTCTTGGGGTTCTAACCGTGTCCTCTATTCTAGGATGAGATTGTCCCCAAACCATAGCTGATACCTCCCTGGGCACCAAACCCACATCTTCAGCAGCCTGCTGGATTCATCAGGTCCCACGTCCCCGTGTGCCCCAAACCTGACCCTTCCAGAGGCAGAGTCATTCTTTCCTCATCCTCTTGCACTAAACCTTTAACGTGAGTTCATTTCCTGACTCTGCCCCTACTAGCTGGGTGGCCTTGAGTTGGGTTCTGTTTCTCAAATGTCTACACAAGAGTAAATCATCCAAGGTCATGTCCATCTCCAAAATGCTTGGACTATTCCAGTCCTACCCAGGCCCAGATATTAAATCAAACTTTGGTTCACCCCTGTCACTCACCTTGATTGCTTTAGTTCCTTCTCCTTGACCTTCCCACTCCATCCTGCCATACTTCATCATGTAATTCCCTTGTGACATCTGTGCCTCCAGGTTTGTCCCTTGGAATAAAGTCCTGGATCTCCTGCTGCAGTTTGGGCACCTACAGTTTCCCACCCAGTCCTCCTGAGTTCTCCGGACCTCTTCCTCCCTTGAACCCATGACCTCAGAGCTCCATCCCAATGGTACTCAAAACCTTCAGGGGGGCATCATGGGCACTCCTGCCCGATTATTGGCTCATGCCACTGTTCTTGGACAACCCTCCACCAGAAGTTGTGCTATCTAACCCCCCTTCCCTATGAAAATCCTTCCAGCATTTCAGAAACTCCTACCTATCACTTCCTCCAAGAAGCCCTCCAGCCCCACCAAGCTCTCTCTCTAAATGGCAGTCATCCTTAGGATGCCTCATACTTGGCACTGAGGTATATCAGTTTGATTAGTTGGAAGTTTATATTTGCCTGCGTCTTGCTCAGCACGGCTGTACTTCTCTCGGAGGTAGGAGTCCATGTTTTTGCCCTTGGTTCACCCTCCTTGCGCTGCCCAGCACAGCAGGTGCCCAGCAGTAACATCTGCTACGTTCACGATCAGAATAGAGACATAACTGTACTCCGGCAGGGACATCAGGCAGGTATCCTACAGGAGACAGCCAGACGGAGGGAAGGAATTTGATGCCAGCCAAATACTGTATGCTAGAAGCTTCCAAGCCTTCTCTGTGGCAGCCTCTGACGATTGCAGCGGCAATGTTCCATCTCCAGTTTACTGGCGTGAAAAGGAGAGCCTGTGAAATGGAGTCACTTGCCTAAGGACGCAACACGCGAGAGGTGGGACAGCAAATGTACAGCCTTTCCACCTGCTCTGTGGCTCCATTCGGCCCCAGGGGCACGGCTCCTGGGATCCGGGGATGAGGTAAGGGGTCAAAGTGGCTCAGGGCTCCCATGGGATCCTTTCTTCCCTTCCTCCCCACCATCTTTTCTCCTTCCTCCAGGAGGCCATGAACTTTGGGGGAAGCAGCCTCAGGGACACTGCCCCCACCCATAGGCTCTCTCTGGGCTTAGAGTCGACAGCTCCTCCCCGTCAGGGATGCCTGGGAATCTGGTGTTAGAGCCACAGAACACAGCGCCTGCAGCCCTCCAAATCCTGCCAAACCCAGCTCCCAACACTCAGCCCTACCCCCAGTCACACCCGCTGCGTGGTTTCCAAGATTGCCGCCAGAAAGCACCAGACAGAGGTCCCCCCGCCCGAGCTTTACTCCAGAGGGAAACGAGCAATTCCCTACCCTAGGACTCTGCTGTTCTCTGTTTGGGAGTTCATGGGGCTGCTTTTTGGCTTTAAAGGTGCTTATGAGGGGACGCCTGGGTTGCTCAGTCGGTTAAGCGTCTGTCTTCAGCTCAGGTCATGCTGGGATCAAGTCCCGCATCAGGCTCCCTGCTCAGCAGGGCTCCACTCAAATTAATAAAATCTTTAAAAATAATAATAAAATAAAATAGAATCTCTCAAAATTTAAAAAAAAAAAAAAGGTGCTTATGAGAAAACAGGAAGACACGGAACTCAATCTAACCTCCCAACTCCCTCCTTTTCTCTGGCCTCTTAAGACCCTGTTGCCGATCCACGAGCCACAAACCTGAGCCCGTACGGTCTCTTGGCCAACCTCTGATGGAGGTAAATTACCTAGAGCTAGACGATGGTCATTTCAGACCCAGATAACAAATAGGCCTAGAAAAAGATTTGCTGTAAAGTAGCCTAAGGACATGGAAAGGGAGAAGATCCAGATTGGATGCTGGGAAGATCTTCCCCGCTCCCCGCACCCCCCCTTCCGCACCCCTCAGCCCAGCCCAGCCCAGCAGCAGCAGCAGCAAACACTCTAGTCTTGGCTCAGCCCCCAGAACCCACTACTGTTTTCAACCCTTGGACCACCCAGCACCCCTTCTCAGACCCTAGCAACAGCTTCACGGGTGTGCCCCCTTGCAGCCACATGGGCCACACACTCAGGAGGGCCGGCTGCTAGCTCTGTGCTCCCCTGGTGCCAGTTTGAGATTCTCAGTAATTGTCCAACATTTATATCCCCATTTTTATTTTGCACCAGACCCTGCAAATGAAGTTAGCCGTCGCTGCCTGGAGGTCAGGGCTGTTATCAGAGGATGAAGCTGGCTTGGAGAGATTCAGAAACTCACTAGGGGGCCCGTGGCTAAGTGACAGAACCAAGATTTGAGTCCTGGGGTGTCTGAAGGTCTAGCCCACTTTATTCAGGGTTCTGAAGGTTCTTTGCTTGCTTACACGTTGTCCTCTTCGCTGCACCTGACTTCTGAAACTCTACCAAAGGGGGTCTCTGTACCCCTCACTTACTAAGTGGTTAAAACACGTAACGATTAGGCTGATAATCTGAAAAGAGAACATCTATAACAGGTCACAGGATAGACGAGAGATCCGTTCTGTAGCCAGTAGCCACATGTGGCTTCTTAAATTTTAACATTCAATTAATTTTAATTAAATGGGGTACTAATTAATACATTAGGGCTTTCTTTTTCAAATGAAGGGTACACGGTTGTGTGTGGAGAGGATGCTAGGGTCTGGGGGTGGGAGGATTAGGGAAAGGGATATGGAGTGTCACACCTGACATGAATGTGCCCCAAGGGTGTTTGGTGTTTGTATGAATAAGGTACATACGGGCATCTTGTTTTGTCTGAACTGGGTTTCACTCTGCCTACAGTGCTTCAGTCCCTCCCACGGTGTAGTTTCTACACCAGGCACATGTTCAAGTTCTCAGTATGGGACTGCACATGTGGACAACATTTTCATCATCATGGAAAATTCTGCTGCAGGGCACTAATGCAGTGTGTGTGTGTGTGTGTGTGTGTGTGTGTGTGTGTGTTATACAGTACCACTTTCCATGAACTGGATTCTTGCTTACTATGTACCAAGAATGCTTCAGAAGTGTTTCTATGGCTGGTTTGATGAGCAATGAACACCATCTCTCACTCTCTCCCCAGTATTTTTTTTCTCTTGGCCGTGATGGCCTTGGGCTTGCTGGTTTTTCTCCTTTGGCTCTAGTTTTCTCTTCAACCCTCTTTACTGGCTACACCTTGCCTCCTCATCTCTGAACAGCAGAGGGGCCTGTGGTTCAGGATTCAGATCCCTTTTTCCTCCACACTCACTCACTCGGTGACCCCCTCCGAGTAGACTGAATACCGTCTACATCCTGATGGCTCCCAGGACGACCTCTCCCTTGAATTCCGACTTCTGTGCCCATCTCTGCTCAACATCTCCACTTGGCATCTAATGGGCATCTCAAATTCAAAACATCCAAAACCGGGGTGCCTGGCTGGATCAGTCTATAGAGTGTACAGCTCTTGATCTCAGGGTCGTGAGTTTGAGCCCTACGTTGAGTGTAGAGATTACTTTCAAAAACATTTCTTTTTAAGATTTTATTTATTTATTTGTCAGGGAGAGAGAGAGAGAGAGAGAGAGTAAGAACAAGCAGGGGGAACGTCAGGCAGAGGGAGAAGCAGGCTCCCTGCCAAGCAAGGAGCCCAATGCGGGATGCGATCCCAGGACCCCAGGATCACAACCTGGGCTGAAGGCAGACACTCAACTGACTGAGCCTCCCAAGTGTTCCCCCCAAAAAAAATCTTAAAAAAGAAAAACCAGACACCCAAAACTGACCTGCTGCTATTCCCCTTCCAAATCTGCTCCTCTCACTGAGGATGAGGGTGGAGGAAACAGTTTGCTCCAATCAGTTGATGGCACCGCCATCCCTCCAATTGCTCAGAGTCCCCCTCGACTCTCTTACGTGTATGTGGTCCATCAGTAATCCTTTTTCTATTTTAAGTAAACTCTACCCCTAATGTGAGGCTTGAATTCATCACCTTGAGATCAAGAGTTGCATGTTCTACTGACCATGCCAGCCCGACTGGGCCACCAGGATTTTTTTTTTTTTTTCCTAAAGATTCTATTTATTTGTCAGAGATTGAGAGAGAGAGAGAGAGCACAAGCAGGGGGAGCAGCAGGCAGAAGGAGAAACAGACTTGGGACTCGATCCCAGGACCCCAAGATCATGACCTGAGCAGAAGGCAGACGCCCAACCAACTGAGCCACCCAGGCATTCCTGCCACCAGTAATTGTAATGGCTGTCCCTAGTATCCAGGATTCCCCCACCCTCCTACCTCCCCCTGCTTTCACTGGGGCCCAGGCCACCATCACCTCTCCCCTCGATGATTCTGTCGCCTTCTCATCAGTCTCTGAGCCTCCACTTTGGCCCTCTGCTGCCTCGTCTTAACCCGGTAACCACAGTGGTTCTGTTCCTCTACAAGGCAGATCTCATGACTCTCCTGCTCAGAACCCTCCGTGTCACCCCATCTCATTCACAGCAGAAGCCAAAATCCCTCCTACTGCCCGTGAGGGCCTGCTGGACCTGGCCCCATCACTTCTTGAACATCCAGCTCTTAATACCTTCCCCCTCAATCACCCCACTCCACCCATGCCAAGCCCTTGTTAATTCTGGAAAATTCTGGCCTCACAGCTTTTGTGCTTGTTGTTCTTTCCAGCTAGAATGTTCTTCCACCAGAATTCCCTCTGCTCTCTCCCTTACTTCCTTTAGGTCTTTATACAAACGGCACCTCAGTCACTACTTTGATCAAATCCCATGGGGTCCGTGGCTACACTCTAAAATGTCAGGCATCCCCCAACCTCCACACTTCATACCTGCTCCCCTGCCTTATTTATTTACTCCTTAGTCATTGTTACTATCTAACAAACTATATGTTTTATTTCTTTATCTTGTTTATTGTTGCTCTTCCAACTAAATTATAAGCTTCATGGGGCTCCTGGGTGACTCAGTTGGTTAAGAATCTGATTCTTGATCTCAGTTTAGGTCTTGATCTCAGGGTTGTGAGTTCAAGCCCTACATTGGGCTTAAAAAAAAATTACAAGCTCCATGAGGCAGGAACTGTTAGTATGTTCTACTCTTCCTCAACCCTAGTACTGGAACAGTACCTGGCACAGGATAGATTCAAGTTTATATAGCAAAAAATAGTACCCTAAACAAGACAAAGGCCTATTTTCTTCCATAGAGGACATTCTCCATCTTTCTCCTTCATCATCCTGGCTGTGGCTTCTAATCATCAAGTTTGCTTCATGGTCTCACTATGGCTGCTGGAGTTCCAGAAGCCACATATACATTCCAGGCAGGAAGCAGAGAGATGGGGAGTAAAGAGCTTTCCTGGGAGCTCCGCTTAACTTTTTATTATATCTCACCTCTCTCTTCAAAGATGACTGGAAAATTAGCTAGGCACATTGATGACTCTGGTAATGTAGAGGTCTGTTACAGGGGAGAAATGAGAATATAGATACTCATTAGGCAACTTGGCAACTTTGCTTCGGCTCTGGTTTTTTATGTATTTGTTTATATTTAAATATGGTTGTAAATCTCTCAAAAACAGGCAGTGTTTGCTTCCAGCATAATGTAACAGTCACATCTGACCATTGGCTAGATTCTCCTCACTCAGACATTTATGCATACAGCTCATTTCTTTTCTGTTTCTTGCCACAGCGATTTAAGAACCTCTAAAGAGACTTCCCCCTAGCCTATCCCTTTCCTTAGCTGATTAGAGACCACACTAAAAGTCACAGTGTGTTCTAAATAGTTTTATCCTGTCCTTATGGAGTAGAGAAATGTCTCCATTAAAAATATTGTGTCATTTGGCATTTAAAATTTTTTTCAAAAATGAAAATGAGCTTTTTTTTTTGGCAGAATTCAATAGAGGGCTATCATGTAATACAAATACAGCCCATTGTAACACTCTATGTAGAAAGATCTTAAATCTAGCTGTAAATGATGATGTTTTGTTCTATTTGTTTTGTTTCCATAATGGGCATTAACTAACCTCAAAGTACAATTAGCCACTAAAGTCTATGCATAGGACATAGAGCAATGGTCACCAAGGAGGCCCAAGTGAGCTGAGCTTGACAATGAACAAGCTAATTGGGGCTGTTCATCCATTTGGAAACTTTCATCATATTATAGTTCATTTTTATTTTCCCCAATTCCAAGCAGGGTCTGAGTCTGTTGAAACTCAAAGTCTCTGAAAGCCTTATTTGGGTACAATATTTGCCCTTGTGGCCTCAATGGAAAGGAAAGCTTCCGGATGTTTTCTGCCCTGCTCCAGCTAATGTCCCATTCCAGGGCCCAGGGTGTCTCAGTGTGATTTCTGGAACCTGTGTCCAAATTCCCTGGAGTCCTTAAATCAAATGCAAATTCCCAGACTCCTATATAACTACACAGTCAGGATCTCTGGGACTGGAGTTCTGACATTTTCAACCAGCTTCCCAGTCTTTGGCCAATTGACCAAGACTTTTCTTCAGAAAGGAGACTCAGATGAGGATACTGGGGCTCACTTTCTAGTCCACCTGTGTCACTGTCTGCTGCTCCTTGAGAGGCCTTGGAGGACCATTTGGGGAATGGGCTGGTCTTTGAGGGACTCACTGCTGCTAGAGCCCATCACTGAAGAGTGCTCCAGCAGCAAACCCACTGAAGAGACCACAGACCATTCATCCACCATGTGTCAAGGAGATGGGGCAGATCTACCAATTTGTGAACATGGGTATGTATATTAAACCCAACCTATCTTGTTTTTGGGAAACATTTGTCCTCAGGGTGACACAGACCTCAGAATTACTGAGAGGCAACTCTGAAGTCTAGCCATGTAATCCAAGCAAGCAACTTAGCCCTTTTGAGCCAAGATATCCTCAACTATAAAATATGAATCCTGATACCAACTTAATAAGGTGATTGCGAGGGTGGGAGAGGTGATGTATATGACAATGTCTGAATTTAGTAGCCACTCTTCCTTAAATCTGCACTGAAAAGGAAAACCATGCCAACAATCGGCTTATTTTGGCTTGGTCTCATCTTCAGCAAGCTGGTTGCCTTTTCCTGTGAGTTGACAGTTCTCTAGCTAACTGTGTCAAATTTGACGATACTGTTCTCCTCATCCTCTCCAAACTCATTTAGCTGTCAGCTCCAGCAAGTCATGTGATCCTACAGCTTTTGTGCAGCCCTAGAAAGAGAAGTTCCTGGAAGAAGCATCACAGCATGAGC
The DNA here is from genome assembly GCF_002288905.1 of Enhydra lutris kenyoni. Lineage (NCBI taxonomy): Eukaryota > Metazoa > Chordata > Mammalia > Carnivora > Mustelidae > Enhydra > Enhydra lutris. The sequence goes on along the minus strand of NW_019154094.1, from coordinate 4,197,183 downwards.
TGTGGGGGGGCTCAACATCCAGGCAAGAGGAAAGTGCAGGGTCTCATTTTGTGACACGAGAGCAGTGAGATGAGATATTTGCCTGCCTGTGTCTGAGGCAGCCCTGGGCATTTGGGCCTGCCTGCCCAGGGCACCAGGGTCAGAAACAGACCCCAGTAGGGACATGTTGGGGGAGGTAAAGCAGCACTCACCACTCTGTGGCTTTGCAGTAACCATAGCAACCATCCAATCTTTTCTCCCTGCTCCATCTCACTCCCCAAAGGACACCAATCCTCAATGACAAGGGGATGGACGAACAACACCATTCTTTTAAAGATGATGCTGGGAAGGAAACATTTTTCTCTATCCTCCAAGTTTCTTCTACCTGGTCTAAGAATTAAATTGACATGAGACTGATTCACAGGAGAAAATCTAATTTAAACTTGCACATATGGGGAATCCACATACACATGAGTTTCCAAAGACAGTCAGGCAAAATGAGGTTTATATGTCATCCTGAACTAAAGAGAGGGTGGGTAGGAGTGTGAGACTTCAAAGGGAAGGAAATTCTCGGGAAGATGAAAAAGTAAATGTTTGGTAAACAAATGTTTGCTGGGGAAACAATGAACATCTGGAGGAATTTTAACAAAGAGATTTGCTAAATCCCTCCCTGTCCACCACCCTGGTTCCCGTTAACATGCAGTGATTTAATGTATCCCTTGTCTAAGAACAGGTTCTTCATCTAAATCCTTTCAGACAGTTAGGGGGAAGACCAAAGTTTCTTCCCCAGTCTTTGGGCCTTGATTAGTTTGCAACTTGCTTTGAACCCCTACAATGTCAGAAATCACATCAGTTCTTCTCCAATGTGGAGTTCAGTCTGTGCCTCTGAATAGCCTTTAAGCATTTGAGAAGTTTTAAAAGCAGTTTCTTAAAAAATCTTAAATAGGAGCTGTGAAGTGTTTGCCTTCATAGAAGGAAACTGTGGGACTGGGAATCTTCTCACTGCAATACCCTTGTGTACGTTTTGAATTTGAACCTTGAGAATGCACCTCTAATTTTAAACCACAATAAAATGGGGGCACCTGGCTGGTTCAGTCAGAAGATCATGCTGCTCTTGATCTCGAGGTCATAAGTTTGAACCCCGTGCTGGGTATGGAGATTATTTAAATGAGTAAATTAAAATTTTTTTAAATAATTAATTAATAAATAAGTAAACAAACAAATAAATTACAATAAAATGAAAATTTCCTTTTTAAAACATGTTAAAATTTGGGGCACCTGGCTGGCTGGGTTGGAAGAAGATGTGACTCGTAATCTCTGGGTCATGGGTTCAGACCCCATGTTGGGTGTAGAGATTACTTAAATAAATAAACTTTAAAAATATATATATTTAAAATTTGTTAAAACTCAGGATTCTGTGGCTGTTAAATGTCTCAAAAGAGTATTACAGACCTGCAAGCCTCTATTAAGTCCATCATTTAAGACTTTGAGCCTCCCTTTCCCACTCCCCACCCCCAGGTCCTCAAACCGGTTTGGCCAGATTTCACCCCCTTCTGGTCAGAGATCCCAGGTTACTCCCTGAGAGGCTACTGGCTGGAAAAGACTAGAAGGTGTAGCAGCAGAAACGCTGCTCACACCCTGCCGGAAGCTTCTTCTACACACCTCCAGTGACTCAGAACTCCGTGCTCAACACACTCTTCAACTGATGATCTTCCCAAGCCAAGATGTCTCCAGGGTGCTAACAACCAGCCCTGGGAGGGGGGCTGTTGGTCTCCCCCTTGGAAAGAGGAGTCCCAGCACCAGCTACTGAGGTGACTTCAAAGCCCTTCATCTGTTCTTCCTGTGGCCCAAGACGTTCAGATCTGATCTCTCAAAGACCCAGGCTGGAGGAACTAAAATCTGTTCAGAACCCAACCTTGGGACTAGGGCTGCTAGGGGGTCAGGCTGCTCCTCGGAGCTCAGGGAAAGCAGCCTGCTCTATGGGAAGGGCTACTCAGAAATTCGTTTTGTGACTGCTCTGTAATTTTAGGAAAGCCTACGTTTTTAGCCAAAATCCAAGTCCACAGGCCTGGGGGAGTGAATCAAAGAGCCACTCGCTCAGCCTCAGACTTGTACTCAATGTGTACTTTGAACCCTGGGTGTGCTCCGTGGGGCTCAGGAGACTAGTAGGGACCAGTTCCATTCTTGATCCCTTTCTTTCCAAGAGACACTAATTGCTTGGTTGCCAGCCACCCGCAGTGTTGCCTGGGCTCGTTTGCAGGCTGAACACCGTCAAGATCATGGGACATCCCACCAGGCTAAGTCTCCTCCCACTATCACCCCCATCTTGCCCCTGATCCCTGCAACCACCCGGGAGGTCCAGCCTGCAAGCTGTCATGGGCCTTTGATCTTGACTAATGACACCTTCTCTTTTGATGTGCAAAGTACCCTCACAAACATCACTTCAGCTTTATTCCACGTGCAGCACTGGGTGCCTGGCACTTAACAGTTCAATAAACTCTGAATTGGTTCTTAATAACCACCCTGCTGAGTCCTGGAGGGCTAACTGCCTTCTTCCTCTTCTTTCTTTTTTTAAGTTTAAATGAAGAAATACAAAGAATGTGTGACTTTAACCTAATGTCACCTCCAAGAAAGTGACAGACCTAGGGATGGACTCCAGCCTCCTGTTTAGGGAGGCACAAGGGAGGGTCCTCCAAGATGCCAGGTGGCACTCTAAAATGCATCTATGTTCACAACAACATGGATGGATCTAGAAGGTACGATGCTGAGTGAAATAAGTCAGACAGAGAAAGACAAATACCACAGGATTTCACTTATAGGTGGAATCTTAAAAACAAAACAAATGGGGGAAAAAAAAAACCCAGAAATACCTTCATAAATAAAACAAACTGGTGGTTGCCATAGGGCTTGCCAGAGGGGAGGTAGGTAGGGGAAGGGTGTTGGCCAAAGAGGTAGAGGGAATGAAGAGGTACAAACTAACATTTATAAAATAAACAAGTCACAGGGATAGAAAATACAGCATAGGGAATATGTGGGGAGGGGCGCCTGGGTGGCTCAGTGGATTAAGCCTCTGCCTTTGGCTCGGGTCATGATCTGGGAGTCCATACCCGGCTCTCTGCTCGGCAGGGAGCCTGCTTCCCCCTCCCCCCTCTGCCTGTCTTTCTGCCTACTTGTGATCTCTGTCTGTCAAATTAAAAAAAAAATACAAAAATAATGATGTGGGGAACAAGGGCAGCAGGAAATGTAGATAAAACTAAACCTCCTTATGACCTGCAGTCCATTGACAAATACTTGAGGCAGGCAAAGTATAACATTGCTTTAGGAAACTCCCAACTATCTTCTGTTAGTGCCTTGCCAGAGGGAAAAGCAACCTGAGTTTAACAACAGCCAGGCCACTGTGAGTCTTCTTTACCAGATGAAAGTCCTTCTGGAAAATTCTCTCTTCTTTGAATTCCCCCAACTCCATAGTATATAATCAATTGCTCCTTACAATCCCAGAGCAGCTCTTTCTACCCATGGGTCCTATCCTTGTGCTTTAATAAAACCACCTTTTGGCGGGGGGGGGGGGGGGGGGGGGGGGC
>NW_019154094.1:4015147-4193523 GCF_002288905.1 Enhydra lutris kenyoni | reverse complement strand
CCTGGATGGTTCAAGTCGATTAAGCATCTTCCTTCAACTCAGATCATGCTCCCAGGACCCTGGGATTGAGCCCTGTGGTGGTGGGGGGGGGGTCCCTGCTCAGCAGGGAGTCTCCTTCTCCCTCTCCTCCCCTGCTTGTGCTCTCTCTTGCTATCTCTGTCTCTCTCCAATAAATAAAATCTTAAAAACAAAACAAAAAAACCCCTTTGTGTACCAAAGAGGTCTCAAGAATTCTTTCTTGGCCATGGACTCCAAACCCCACCACTTCAAACCACATCAAATAATACTGTAATAACTTTGTGCAGTGACTGCACTTCCCACGGTGAGTGTCTGAAACTCATACAATATTAATATTGCAGGTCAACCATAATTCAATTTTTTAAAATATATTTGTAAAAGTTTTTAGTGGCTGTTGATGTCTTCACTCAGTATTTTGATGCTCCAAATGACATAGACCTGTGGGGCTTTAGGGCAGGGCTTCTCAGGGACTTTTGGCATAGGGATTACGATGACTCAGGATCAGCCTATTTCCCTTCTTTTTCTTAGATGTCTTTCTATAAATAAAGTCACAAAAAGCTCAGTTTTAAAATTGCTGAAGAAGTGGTGCCTGGGTGCTCAGTCGGTTAAGCGTCTGTCTTCTGCTCAGGTCATGATCCCAGAGTCCTGGGATCGAGCCCCACATCCAGCTCCGTGCTCAGTGAGGAGTCAGCTTCTCCCCCTGCCCCTTCTCTTGCTCATACTCTCTCTCATTCTCTCTCAAATAAGTGAATAAAATCTTTATAAATAAATAAAATAATAAAGTTGCCAAAGAAGAATGAATCAATCTTTTACTCAGAGCCCCACTTTTTCTCAAGAAAGCCAAACACTCTTAGGCAATGGTCTTTCCCATTACAGGAAGACACCAAACATGAAGCTACAAGAAGCAACTCATTTATCAGATTGTACTGAGACACTAACAACTCCCCCGGGTGATAGAGGAGAGATCTGGGGAGAAAGACATCTGATATAAAGCTGCAACATCTCAACAGGTCATGGAAGAGGCACTTGTCCCTTTGGTCTAATGAGGCTTGGCTATTATTTTGCAGGAGTATTGTCAATCGTGTAAAGATAGATTATCCAAAACTTGAAAATTATGCAAAAGGATGGACTGAACGTCCTTCCCGGGTCTCCCAGAGGATTGTCTAACAAGTTCAGCTAAAGATCATCCAGTGCTATAAGGAAATGAAATTTGTGGTTGACTTACTATTGATTGGGACCTAGACTCTGTTAAGAGTGTATGTTCATTTGCAGAAAATTGGTAAGTCAGGAATGATTTTTGTCAGGCAGAGATGTAAATGAACTCTGTCCAGCAGAAAAGAAAACCTCAGAAGTTATGATTTCATGCCCCTGTAGGATATTAACCAGCCCTGTATCTAACTTTGCCATCTTATTCTACATTGTTTGTCCCATTTGCTATTACATCATGATTCTTCAGAAAAATAAATAATTCTTGTGGGCTGAGTGTTTTTCTAAAATAAGCTACCACCTTCAAGAGAAGGAGAACAAAGTGCATCTGAAGAATCCAGCAATTCTGCTCCCCTCTATTACCCACTCAGAGCTCTGGAAGCCAGAGTTGGGGGGGGCACAGAAGAGAAGACTCCATTGGTGTTCAGCTGTAAAAGACACAGTAAGAACTTCCTCATCCTGCGGGGGGGAGCAATTTTCTTTCTTTTTTTTTTTTTTAAGATTTATTTATTTATTTATTTATTTATTATTTATTTGACAGAGAGAGGTCACAAGTAGGCCGAGAGGCAGGCAGAGAGAGAGGAAGAGAGAGAGGAAGGGAAGCAGGCTCCCTGCTGAGCAGAGAGCCCGATGCAGGGCTCGATCCCAGGACCCCAGGATCATGACCTGAGCTGAAGGCAGAGGCTTAATCCACTGAGCCACCCAGATGCCCCAGCAATTTTCTTTTTTGTTTGATTGTTTGTTTGTTTAAAGATTTTATGTATTTATTTGAAAGTGAAAGAAACTTTGGGAGCGGTTGGGAGTGGTAAAGGGAGAGGGAGAACCAGACTTCCCACTGAGCAGGGAGCCCAATCAGATCCAGGGATCGATTTCAGGACCCAGGGACAATGACCCAAGCCAAAGGCAAATGCTTAAATAACTGAGCCACCCAGTCACCTTTTGTTTTGTTTTGGTATGTTTAAGATTTTATTTATTTATTTGAGAGAGAGAGAGCACACACAGGGAGAGGAAGAAGCAGACTCCCCACACAGCAGGGACCCAACATGGTGCTTAATCCCAGGACCGTGGAATCATGACGTGAGCCAAAGACAGATGCTTTACACACTGAGCCACCCGGGCACCCCCAAGGGAAAAAGCGATTTATTTCAAGTGTAAGGGGATCCCCCTCATGGGGCATCCTCCAAAGGTCTAAACAGAGTCTTGTCTCCTTACCCAGTAAGAGAGACTGAATTGGTTAAGCTGGGGCTTGGGCTTACCCTACAGTGCTAGAGTGTAAGCCTCCTGAGTGCAGGTATATGGTCTTTGTTCACCTCTGTGTCCCTAGGAAAGTCAAAAAATGGGATGCGACGGGGTACCTGGGTGGCTCAGTCATTAAGCGTCTGCCTTCAGCCCAGGTCATGATCCCAGGGTCCTGGGATCGAGTCCTGCATAAAGCTCCCTGCTCGACAGGAAGCCTGCTTCTCCCTCTTCCACTCCTCCTGCTTGTGTTCCCTCTCGATGTATCTCTGTCAAAGAAATAAATAAAATCTCTTAAAAAAAAGGGAGGGGGGAGATGTGAAGGGATGATGTATGTACACTGAAGATCCAGTCTGATGAGGACTGGCAACGAAAGGACATGAGGGAACATTTAGGGGTGATAGGGGTGGTGGTTTCTCTGGGAGCAATTGTTTGTCAAAACTGATCAGCAGTACACTTCAACTGTGTACATTTAAAGGTAGGTCAATTACATCTCAATAAAATTGATTTAGGAAGAAAAAACACTAATTAAGATTTCCAGTATTTTTAAGACAGTCTGTGACTCATGCTAAGCAATGCCTGGTCTACAGAGGCCAGACTTTATTCTCTTGCTATTTTCAGAGTTTCTATTTGAAATGCAAAGACTTACCTATGGACACAAATACTTTGGGAGACCTAGTGACAGCAGAAGTCTCTCCTTACGGAATCACTTTTTTTTTTAAAGATTTTATTTATTTATTTATTTGATGGAGAGAGAGTCTGCACAAGCAGGGGGACCAGCAGGCAGAGGAAGAGGGAGAAGCAGGCTCCCCGCCAAGCACTGAGCTGATGTGGGACTCAACCCCAGGACCCTGGGATCATGACCCAAGCTGAAGGCAGAGGCTTAACCAACTGAGCCACCCAGCCGCCCACAGAATCACTTTTAGGAACAACAGCAAAAGGGGCGCTCAGTGGGTTGGGCCTCTGCCTTCAGGTTAGGTCATGATCTCGGGGTCCTGGGATCGAGCCCCACATCGGGCTCCCCACTCAGTGGGGAGCCTGCTTCCCCCTCTCTCTCTGCCTGCCTCTGTCTACTTGTGATTTCTCTCTGTGTCAGATAAATAAATAAAATCTTAAAAAAAAAAAAGAACAACAACAACAAAAGACACCTAACATTTATCATTTGGTATTAGCTGAATAATTGCCCTTCATTTCTGCTGACAAAAATAAAAACAAACAAACAAACACACAAAGAATTGTGAAAGTTGTAATTAGAATGAATGGTCAAGATTACCCGGCGACCAGCCCATTAATTTTACAGATGCAGAAACTGAGGCCCAGCTGAAGGAAGGACAATGGGGAAAATACGTTCTTCAGAGGAGATCCTTCCAGTCAAGTGTTAGCTCTTTCCAGAAATCTTTCTCAATTCCTCTTGAATGGCAACCCAGTGATATTTTGGCAGATAGTCTCTTTGAGAGACACTGGCTACAGAGACACTTCCAGTAATGAAGACAAAAGTGCCCTATACCTTTTAAAGAAATGTCTAGTGCCAAATCAGTCCAGGATACCCAGGATGAAGTTGTATCTTCAATTATGTTTTCCTTAAATAACATGGATAACAAACCCCTTTCGAGATAATGAAGTCTCTGTCTTTGGTGTTAAAAAAAAAAAAAAAATCAATCTAACTTATTTTCTCCAGGCCAGAGACATCGATTTTTGAGATAAAAATTTACACTTGCTACAGATGCTGCAAGCCAACTTCTTGCACACAGAGATCAAGATGTTTCTATCTTGTCTTCAGATCCTTGCCAAGAGTTGAGCAGTAATTGAACATGGAATCACATCTGCTTTGGTCTGCATGAAGAATTTTAGCACAGGTGGCACTAAACTGTGTGTTATCTGTTCTGCTGCGTATCCAACTCAATTCAGTTATTTCGATTCACTCCTATCGAATACATATGACATGGAAGACATGGTGCGAAGGCTTAGCGTGGGTGGAAAAGCAGCTGCCACGTGAAGTGCTAGAAGGAAAGGTTCCCACTCGTGGCAGATGGGATGTGGAAGGGGGGTGGGGGAGGAGATTACAAACTTTAGGTGATTGCATGCATCCATTCATTCAAGGAGTGGGGCATGCTCTCTTGAGCTACTAAGACAATTCTAAACTAGAAGAGGAACGTTAGGCTGAAGCTGGAGGGGCAGTAAGAAAATGTGATGAGGACTCTGCCCATTTTCATTCAGTTTTCCCAATTTGGAGCTTTCTAGCATTCCTCCCAAGGTAACAGAAAATGCATTGCAAGTTACTTACATTAGCAAACAAGCTACATTAATCTAAAAACCAATTAAAGCATATTGCAATGATTTCCTAGCAATATCCTTTTACTAATAACTTACATTTTGGATGCTATAAAAAGAAATCATGCACTCTATCATGGCCCTCAGCTATGCTGACGACCAGAGCAGCTAGAAGGTGGTAGATTCTGCACCTGTAAGAAACAGGCTCACCTCAAGCTTTAATCTTAATTCCAAACCTTTGCAGAGAGAACTACTGTTTCTTTAATAGCAAGCTAATATTGTTCTCACCTGAAGGGGAGAGAAAACCCATATTCAGGCCATCCAGAAAAAAGTAAAATATAAAAATAACCAAACGGCTCCCTGGAGAGGGTGGCACTCTGGAGAGTGTGGACACTTCTACAATGTTTTAGTCCCTTCTCAAGTTTCCGAGTTGACATTTCTCAAGTTCTCTTTCCCTGGTTCTTTAAGGGACCCAAACAATCAGGAAGAAGGTTTTGAAGATAATGGCCACACTAGGGATGAGCTTCTACAGAACAGACTCCATCCTTGACCCTTCTCTGAACAGATGCCCCAAGATGCTGCACAAGCGATGACGTGTGGAAAGCGGAAGGGAATCACGAGCTTCATCCCCTTGGCTGGTCAAATTCTTCCAGCAAATCCCAATGAAAGAGCTCTTGCCACAAAAGGACCACAACACATAGGACTGCTGGTGTTCAGGGGACATATTCCTCCCAGACATCTCCAAGAGCTGCACCCAAAATGCCAACAACAACAAAAATCCCCATGCAAAGATCCTAATCTTTCCAGATCTCCCTACGTCCTGAAGTAAAGCTCTCATCTTGGGGCTGTGAGGCAAGAGCCCTGAGGCCAGACAACGCAGATCCTTTCTTCCTTCTCACCTCCCAGGGAAGAATAAGGCAGGTCTTGAGACGTATATCCAAACCAGCTGTGTCTGCTCTCCATCCTGCCTCCCACTTCCAAGTCGTGATTTTAAACTATGTTTGAAATGGACCAGGATGAGGACAGTTGGCGCAAAAGGCGCCTGGGGCCTGAGCCGCACAGGCCCAGAGAGTGAGGGAGACCCTGAGGTTTGGAGGAGGAGACCCCGTGGGCGATGCTTAAGGAAGTGGAGGGAGCGGGAGGCCAAGGCGGAGCGAGGGCGTGGCGGGGGTGGGTGGGGCTGGGCCGTGAGGGTTGGGAAACGGATGAGGCAGGGGCGTGGTGTAGGCGGGCACCTGCTGGAGAGGGGAGGGGAGGGAGCAGAGAGGAGCCAGATGGGGCGGGGGCTGGGCCTGGCAGGGCGGGGCCAGACGGAGCCGGGTTGGGGCGGAGCCTGACGGGGGGCGGGGTGGGGCGGAGCCATGCGGGGGCGGAGCCATGCGGGGGCGGAGCCATGAGGGGGCGCAGGGGGCGGGGCCGGGCGGCCATTGGCTGGGTCTCTGCAGGCGGTTGGTGCCGTTGGTCTCGCGAAGTCGAGTCGGTTCTCTTTCCTCGGCACGTTGGCCCCCTCCGCATACTGCAGAGAACGGCCCTCCGGTGAGGGTGGGATAGCACCGCAAAGGCGGTGGGCTCCGGCCCGGCCCGGCCCGCAAAGGGGCCTTGCATGTGGGTTTCCAGGGAGAGGGCACCGATCGGAGCGCAGAAGCCCGTCGAAGGCAGGACTGAGGCCACGGCGGCGTGCGAGGGAGGAAACTGCCAGGACCCCCAGTCGAGGACGTGGGCGGATGGAGAACAAGCCCGTTTATCCATGAAACTGCCACGGGCTGGCCGGGTGAGTTTCTGGTGAACGTTTTCACCGCCGAGGACAGAAGAGGTTTGCTCTAGCAGACACCTCATCCAGGGTTTGGGCCCGCCTTTGGGGGGGGCGGGGTGAGCATGCATCTCCCCCGTTGGGACCGGACATCCTGCCACAGTTAAAGTCCGCATCTCGGAAGGATGGCAGTGTGCAAGGATGGCGAGGCTTAGGGCCCTCCTGCCGGGGCACCTGCCGCTCCTCCCAGGGGGGCCCAGGTGGGAAGTGCGGAAACCCTTCAGGCACCTGTCTGTTCCTCGAGCTCATGGCCCCTTTCGTCTCCTTCCTCCTTAAAAGCATGTTTTCCTAAAGGCTTCCCCTCACTCGTTGGTAGTCGGGCTGTTAATGTTGGCCTCTTGAGTCTCTGGAAGGCCACCCTCATTACTGATCTGTTGTTTCTCTTGAAAGGCCTGTGCATTTTCTAAATTGGTGGCTGCTTGAAGAACCCAAGGTGGACTCTTGGGGAGAATATGATAAAGGCTGCTGTTGAGGCTGGGCCGCAGGCATCTGCTCTGGAGTCTAGCTTCCTTCTGACACATAAAGGTAAGGGGAACGCTTGCCCATCTGGGGCTCCCGCTTCAGCTGGCACTCAGAGGTGGACTTTGAACTCCATTCCCAGGGGCAGTTGTCCCTCTTCCCTTCTCCCTGACACCTCCCTGGGTGCTTCTCTGCCCAATCTTGCCAGCCCTACACCATTTCCTCCCCACATCTATTTTCCCTTGGCTGAGTGATACTTCAAGGGCAGAGGATTCCCAGCAGGGAAGAACTTGGCCTGCCTCCAAGGTTCCATGTGCAGCTTTGTTTCCCTCTGATGTTCTTAACTCTTCTCTCTCCCTGAGATGATCCGACTTTCCCCATCATGTTCTCTGTACCTTCCACCTTTCCCTCACCCTGCCAGTTTCTCCCAGCCACAAGCAAGCGCTTTTCATATGTCGGCCATTGGGCTCAGCTTGTTCTCGTTCTTGACTTGTTTAAGACTTACTTTGCAGGTCTGTGAGGGACACATGGAGCTCCAGTTTTGTATGAATTGTTCAAGGCCACAGAGCCACTAGTTAGAATTGGAACTGGAGTCAGGAAATTCATCTATACCTCAGCTATGTGTATGAAACCTCTTTTTTTCTTTCTTTCTTTCTTTCTTTTTTTTTTTTTGGTCATTGTCTTGACTTCAGTTTCTTCTCTCTTTCTTTCATAGGATGGATCCAGCACCTTGGAAACAGGCCCGGGAGCTGAAGTCCCAGGACAGGCCAGGACCTGGCCACCTGTGGACCATCTGTCTCTGTCCATAGCCATAGACCACCAGGAACAAAGTTGGATTTACTGATTTGTTGCAATGAGGGGGACTGCGTACCTGTCTCTATGAGTCCAGGGACATCTCAGTCCAAAGGCGTTACAAAGGACTTACAATAGAACTTGTGTTAGGTACTGTGGGGGCAGTATCAAGGAAGCAGGATCAATTCTATGATTGGGTATCTCAATTTTTATATAGAACGGGAAACAAAAGCAGCAGAGCTAAAGCTGTGGTTGGTAAAGAGACAGCCTTCACTTGTGTTAGCTTGGGGTGGGGAACGTTGGTTTTTATGGTTTACACAGTGGCCATGATTTTGTCCGCCCTCAGACATGACCCTGGAATGGTCTTGTATTGTCAGACTTTGGGATCTGTTAGACTGGCTCTGTTCCGCAGCAGAACTTCACAGTCTAGCTGTGAGCCCCTGGCTGGTCCGAGCCTGCTGCCATGGACTGTTTTCTCTTTCTCGCTGCAAAGGCAAAGCCTTGACCCTCAACTTGCAACCTTCTTTCCTAGTCTCATATGTTCATGGTGGGATAACGATCATCCCACTGGAAGAGGAAGAACGGATGGATGAGAATAAGGAGAGAGATTTGTGGGAGGTAGACTGGGGAGGGAATAGCATCTTAGCTTAAAATATCCATATCTCTGTCACCTGTACAGATCCAGGGTTCCCTTCCTCTCTCTGGATAGAATGGGATTCCAAAGCCATGTTGGCAGGGGTGGGGCAGGAAGCAGGGTAGGAGGGATTAGGATATGATTGCTGAGCAGGTGATTTCTGAATTACTGAAAGAAGGTCCCAGTAAAGGGGTGGGGAAGGCAATAAGAAGTGGTCATTCTTAGCACAGATAATCCTCACTTAGAAATACAATCCACTCCCTTAGGAAACCGAGGTAGCGTGATCATACAACCCAATTTTCTGGTACATCCAGTTATAATACCTTTATTATAACTATTCGATTACCTGGGATATAGTTTTGCTACAAACGATCTGGGTTTATACAAATCAATTTTTGTAGTGAAGGGAATCCATTACTTGTCTGATCCTCTGAGGAACAGACCGCAAAATGGGATTAGACATGCAAGAGGGTTATTTGGGGAAACACCTGTGAGGGAACAAGGATTTGAGGGAGCAGGAACAGGCAGGGGGAGCCTTCAGACATATAAGCCCAGCCCTCCTGCTGAAGCAGGGAGGGAAAGGAGGACGGAGGGGTAAGAACCACAGGCCACAGGCTGCAGTGCAGTTCTGAGAAAATCTTGGCCAGGCTGCTGGGGTCTCCCAAGGCTGAACTTCCCCATTAGAAGAGTCCCCAAGTCGTCATTGGGTGGGAACCGTGTGGCACAGGGACCCCTGCCGTGCCCCTGCCGTGCCCCTGCCGTGCTCAGTCATTGCCCAGAGGCGGCCAGGGGGTGCCTGGCCGCCTGTCCCTTGAGGGGGGGGGTGGCAGTTGAGGCTGTCAGTCTGCTCCGCTTCTCGCCACTCGCTCTCTTGTCGCCATCGGAGCCACACCCTGGGGGGCACACGAGGCTTCAGTTGGCAGCACCCCCAAGTCAAAATGGAACCCAGTTTAAATCCTCCTAGAAGCAGGGGCCAAGATGGGATTAGACATGCAACAGCTTTATTGAGGGAGATGCTGTGAGGATAAAAGAGGGCAAGGGGGGGGGGGGGGGGAACCTAAGCAAATGTGACACAACCTGTGCACTACTGGTGAAGAAGGTGAAGAAACAAACTCACAGAAGAGTGTTTCCTTTAAAACCCTCCATGAAGTCATGTGTGCTGAATATGGGCTTGGGAAATATGGTTTTTAAGACCCTGAATTTGGAGCATCAGACAAACAGGATACAGCTCAACTATCTTTTGCATGGTTGTTTTCTGTGAGGGCTTCGCCAGGACCCTCTTCTCTCACTGCTTCCTCGCCTCTCCATGGTGGGGGGAGGGTGATTTTTGCCCCCGCAAAGGACACGCAGCAACGTCTGTGGCCATCTGGGCTGTCACAGCTGGAACCAGCCCTGCGGGCATCTAGTGGGTGGGTGTCAGGGATGCTAAAGTCCGGCAATGCACAGAACGGCCCCCACAGCAAAGGGTTATCCGGCCCCAGATGTCAGTAGTGCTAAGGCTGAGAAACTGTCCTGCCAGTCCTCTTCACCCTCTTGCAAGGAAGCCAGCAACATGGGCTTCTTGGGGAGACCCTAGGGTCCAGGACCTCCTGGATGGAGGTGTCCCGCCCCCCCGGAATCAGGCTCAGACAATAAAGCTGCAGACAGCCAGAGACCTACCAGGAGACTGCGCAACAGAGCGAGAGCAACCTGCAGAAGGCCAACCAGCGCTTGCTTTCTATTTCAATAAGTTTCGTTTAATGAAGTTCCCAGACCCTTAAAAGATTTCCAAAGGTATAACTAAAGCATGTGAGACGCCTTATATAAGTTACAGAAACTCATGGCAGAAAGTAAAATGCTTGAGCCCTTGATCCCAAGCAATATGTTTTATATGCTGTAGCATCTGAGACCTACCCACGCCCACCCTGACATTCTGTCCGTTGCATTTAGAATGGAATTTGAAACTTGCCCAGCCCATCTTGCTGAAAATCAACCGAGTCTGGGGGACTCTCACTAGAAATTTTTCCTGTAAACACTAGCTGGAAAACATGGAGTTCGCTTTTTCTCCTTCCGGTTGACCCCAAGTGTTTGTGTTTTTTGTCCCAGCCAATAGGACAAGCAGCACCAGGGAAACTCTGGGGTCAGCAGTTCTTAGGAACCTTGCCATTGGGAGAATGGAACCCCACATTCCCATGTGTGTTCACTTAGTCTTTATTAAGGGAATGTGCTAGCACTTAGCCCCAGAGATCCAGGTGACTTTGCCCTCCGACTGCAGGGCATGGACATAAAAATGTCAACATGTGTTAGTGTACTTCAGCCCCCATCCGGGTTCTGCCCACCTCTGCCCTGTCAGTTGCAGCGGGAGTCTGACCAGACTGCATGGCCCAGACCCATACCCACCGCTAGCTGCCTTTCAGCTGGGTTCACCCACTGGGAAGGAAGCACCTGCCAAGCTGGGGGAGGGGGGCAAAGAGGCAGGTGTCTGGGTATTTCTCCCAGTCCCCCTTTGTGCGCTGGGCTGCATTTTCTGTCTGTGGCTGTGTACCTCTGCACAGAGCTCTCTCCGCATGTGTTTCTGCTGTGAGACTCCCCTGGCACCATTCGCGCCCCCCACCCCACTGACAGTCCTGCCCTACAGAGTGCTCCCTGCTGTGGGGAGCTTCTGAATGCCCGCTATCCCTTGCTCACTTGCTGAGAACGCCCATAGCTTTTATTGTTAAAAAAAGATTTTATCTATTTGAGAGAGAACAGAGAGTCCAAGCAGGGAGAGAGGCAGAGGGGGAGAAAGAAGCTGGCTCCCCACGGAGCAAGGAGCCCATACAGGTGCTCGATCCCAGGACCACCGGGATCACGACCTGAGCCGAAGGTACACACTTAACCAACTGAGCCACACAGGCGCCCGCATATCTCTCTAAATATAGGGGTCCTCACCATGGTTTGAGGGACTGTAAAAAGGACCAAGCAAGCTGCAACTATGCAAAATAACCTTAATGATCCATGGGGAAAATTACGACTGGCCTTTCAAAAGGTTTGTGAAAACATTAAAACCCTCTTACTGCTGATAAGAGGAAAAGTAGTACCAATACTAAATACACTAATTTGAAACATTGCAGACATTGAGAAAGTATTTCTTTGGAAAAGTCTAGCCAGGAGGAGTTGGAACAGCGCCTTGCCTGTTCCTAACTCCCCACCTATATTCAAATTTCACGTTTCATTGATTTGCCGCATTTTCATCGTTATTGGCCAGTTTCCTGTTTGTTACCCTTCTTTGTAAAACGTCCCCTGAGTTCATCGGTGGGAGACCAGGAGGTACCACAACTGCTGGCTTTGCTGTCTGTGCATGAATGGAGTAACCCGTGTGCAGAGGCCAGTCACCCACCGTCTTGGAAAGAGGTGACATGGCTGGCCACCAATCACATTGCATGTCTGCTGTTTACCTAGTGATTTCTGGACGGAAGAGCTAGCCATCCAATTGTACCTTTGCAATTGAGGCTGTACACACTTTCTTGCAGTTAATATACCAGTGTCACTGAAATTGTAACCATCTTGTTGGGGGTCTGACATCATTTAAAATCACTGAAATTAACAATAATTGAAATTCATCTATATGAGAACCGTGCAAAATGAGGGCTGCCTATAGTCCTCAGAGCCCTTTGAACCGAGTTGGAGTCCGCTTCCTGCTAAGATCATAACTGATACAGTGTGTGACTAACTCTCCAAGGGAGTGAAAAAGGAAGCTTCACAGAATGCAGCCAGGGTCCACCAAGATACGCCCTCTGTCTTCTGCCTCCAGCCTAGCAATGACTTCTTCTACCATCCAGACGAGGGCAGGCAGAAAGCACCTGGGGTGTCACAACCTTCTAGATCTGGGCGCTTGAAGAAGAGGGCTGCCCTGGGAGACAACTGACCCAAAAGTAAGGCTGAGACTGCTGTGCTTAGGAACCAGGAATTTATTGAAACAAGAAATAGGGCGTGACCCAGCTGCTCAATTGAAAACATGCTTCTCCCATTAAAGACCCACAGGAGCAAGTTTTTGGGAACCAGATGAACAAATCATTTCTTCTTCAATATGACTTAATTCTGCTTCCAAGCCTTTGTTCCCTCCCACAGTCAAGCTTTGGGTTTGTAGTAGCTCCGTGCTACAACTACAAACTGCTAGTTACCTACCATTTGCCCCTTCTTCTTCTTCTTCTTTTTAAGATTTTATTTATTTGACAGACAGAGATCACAAGTGGGCAGAGAGGCAGCAGAGACAGAGAGAGGGGGGAAGTAGGCTCCGAGCTGAGCAGAGAACCCGATGCGGGGCTCAATCCCAGGACCCTGGGATCATGACCTGAGCTGAAGGCAGAGGCTTTAATCCACTGAGCCACCCAGGCACCCCTCCCGCTTCTTCTTTAAAGAGGTTTGATTTTTATTTGGGGAGCAAAGCTACCTACCAAAACCTTCCATGCATATAGGCATTTGACAAAGTTCTGGCCTATGAAATATAAAGAAAAGAGAAGGCTCCTTAAAGGAAGCTGACTGGAACTTTCTTGCCCATTCTCCCATTTTCTTTTACTTCATGCCTGGAAAGCGAATTATAATGGCTGGTGCTCCAGCAGCCATCATGGGCCATGAGGTGACCTCAAAGACAGGAAACACACACTAGAATGGTAGAATGGGAAAGTTAAAGGAACTTGAACCCCCTACGACCATAAAGATGCCATACCAGCATTGGACTATCTACCTTCAGATTTCTATCTTAAGGCCCTGTTATTTGGGATTTTTCATTATATGCAACCAAAGCTAATTCTAACTGGATAAACATGCCTGTCTCCTACTGAAATTAACTTACAACAAGTGCTTCAAGTTGAGCCTCTACTTCTTGTCAAAATCAATATAAAACAGTAACCAAACTTATTTTGGCCAATCCTGATTAGTGGGCATGGTATCACTGCTCAAGGCTTAGAATAGTAGGAAATTCAGACTGAGGCAGACCAATGAGGAAGATATTCTGGGGCTGATAGGTTTCTTCAAAAATCCTAACCCCGTAGCCCAGTGGTTCTCAGCCACTATTGCTTGGAATCACCTAGAGAGCTTCAAACCCTCTCAGTGCCCAGTCCCTCTCCCCGGAGATTCAATTTAATTGGTCTAGTGTGCAGCCTGGGCATTGGGCTTTTCAAGTACCTCGGGTGATTCTAATGTCTGCCCAAAGTTGAGAATTACAGACCTAACCTCAACTCCTACACCGATATTTCAATTTTTCCCTTGGATTGGCATCCCCAAAGCTTTTGACACACCAGGCAACACACCATGGGAAAGAGAAAAAAGGGTAATGATTATGAAAGAGGCCTCCACATTAGTTCCAGGAGAGTATGAAGAGACCATCTTTCCAGGAGAAGTTGAACCTCTAGAATCCCGCTTCCTATCATTGCTTACATTGGTAAGTTTGTACCTCGGAGCCAGAGCCAGGACCAGTGAGATGAGTGAAGCACTGTGTGAAGAAGCACTTGCCTGGGCTACAAAATTTAAGGAAGCATAAAAAAAAATTAAAAATACAAAAATGAAAACAATCTCAGTAATCGTGATAAATAATAATTGAACGTGAGATGTTTAAAAATAAAAATGAGTGCAAGTAAGTAAATCAATTAGGAACAGTGTGTCAAAGGCTAAAATAAAAACAAGATCCCAGGTCAGGGGTACCCCAAGTTTGCCGGCCACTGATTTCTGTTCCAAACGGAAGAGCCAGAGCGTCTGCGGCCGTTTAGCGATGCCTAACGATTCTCTGGCCCATACTGCCCCCTGCTGCTGGAAGCGGGAAGTGCTCGCTGCCTGCCCGCGGGCCGCCGCCGGGGCACTTCTCCACCCGGACCTTTGCTCTCCCGCAGAGACATGGTGCCCTCTTGCGGGAAGCCGCCCACTTCAGGAACTTTCAAAAGTCCGTGGTCACCTGCATCCAGCTAGATTATACCTTCCGGGGTGGGGGAGTACCCAAACTGAGGGTGGCAAGACCTAGATTTGTCTCAGCTTTGCCTCTGAGTTGTCTTAAACAAGTTGCATCAGCCTTCTGAGCTGCTTTCTTTCTTTAAGATTTTATTTATTTACTTAGAGAGCAAGAGAGGGGGAAAGGGAAAGGCAGACTCCCCAGGGGGCTGGGAGCTTGATGCAGGAGTCCATCCCAGGACTCCAGGATCATGACCTGAGCCAAAGGCTGTTGCTCAGCCAACTGAGCCACCCAGGCTCCCTCTGAGCCTGTTTCTGCAACTCACCTGGATCTTTCTACTTTTTCCCATAATTACTGGATTACATGAGAGGCTTTCTGGGACAAAGCCCAGCAGACTGCCTGACACATTTCACAGTAAGTAACCTCCCCGAGCCCACCTCACGGCCGTGGATCGAATCAAACTGTCATCAATTTATTACTGAACGCAAGACACACTAAAAAAAGACCAGGGAGAAAAAGGCGCAGATGGTGGAGTGATACCACGGCTGATGGGACAAGGAAGACTTCCCGTAGAAGGTGTCACTAGCCAGGGCATGCCACAAGATGGCCAGGAGCCTCCTGGGGTCACCAGGCCACTTTTCCAATGTTTTATTTCAGGAAAGCTCCAGTGCATGAGGCAAGCATCACAGTGGTGGCAGAAAGCCCAAGGCCCTTGGAATCAGCCCTGGGGTAAAATCGCGGCTCTGCCACTTACTAGCTGTGTGACCTCGAGGGAAGTCGCTTAACCTCCCTGAGTCTCAGCTTCCTTTTCTACAAAATGGGGATAATAACACATCTTGTCCTGGGTGGATAAGATTTTAATAAAACAACATACTGGAAGTTCCTGCACTCTGGCGAGCTCAACAAGAGGTAGCCGTTATTGCTAGCACGGAGCTCTCCGTAAGGATTGGGAAGGAGGGGACTCACCAGTCAGGCAGTGTTGGCAATGGTCCTATGGGGCTCCTAGACCAGCCCCCAGGGTGTGCTGGGGAAGGATGGGGATGCAAATTCTCCCACAGATCGCCTCTCTTCCTACCCCCACCCCTCAGCCCCCAGCAGGACTCAGATATCAGTGCATCCCAGAAATGGATCCACACAACAGGAGGGGATGGTGTCACCCCTTCCCTGGAGTTGGGGAGGGAATACTGGATTCCAGCACGTGGAAGTGGAGTTTACAAAAGGAAACCTGAACATGGGAATCAGGGCTGTGACTTTGACAATTACTGTGTCGATGTCAATTTCCCCACTTTGATAATAGTGCCTATGGAAGAAAATGCCCTTGCTCTCTAAGTAAATACACTGAAGCATTTCAGGATAAAGGGGGAATCATGTCTGCAATTTACTGTCAAATGGCTTGGGGGGGGATAAAAGGATAAAACAAATATGGGGAAATGTTCATATTTGGAAGATCTGGATGAAGGGTATCCAGGAATTCTTGCAACTTTTCTGTAAGTTGGAAATTCTGCGATGTTAAGAAGTTATGCAAAGGAAAAAGACAGCAGCTGTCAGGGGTTCTGTTTCCCCTTATTCTTTTCTGTCCTCCTGCTGAGAATCCGTTGGTGGTGTGAAGTGTGTGTGTCCAGCTCGCTTTCCCTCTCCTCTCTCTCCTCCTCCTCCTCCCTTCCCCCCTCCTCCTCTCTTCTCCACCTCTTTCATTTCCCCCTCCTTATGCTCCCCTCCACCTCTTCCGCCCCTCCTCCCCCTCCCCCTTCTCCTTCCATCCCCTCCTCCACTCTCTCCTTCCCCCTCTTTCCCTAGCCCCCTCCTCCCCTCCTCCCTTCCTCCTCCCCAGAGCTCTGGGCCCCGCCGGCCCAGCACAGGCGCAGCCACTCGCGGCCCAGCGGCACCAGCTTTATTTGCGCGAGAGCGGGCGGGGTGCGGGCGGAGCGGGGATCGGGGCTGCGCGCCCCCCGCCCCTCCCCCTCCCCCGCCGGCTGGGCGGCTACACGATGGCGAACTGGCAGATGTAGGGCAGCTTGTCGCGGCAGCGCTTGTCGAACCACTTGCCGTTGGCCGCGCCGGCCAGGGCGGCGCAGTTCTCGGCCTTGCCGCCGTCGGGCTGCGCGGTGATCTCCGTCTCCCAGTTCTTGTAGGCGATGTGGCCGCCGGTCATGTCCACCCAGACACCCTCGGACGCCATGTCGTTGAGGCCCAGCCAGATCTCGGCCTCCGCGCCCACGCTCTGGCGCAAGTACTCGTACAGGGCGTCGTTCTCGGAGCCCGTCTGCGGGGTGCCCAGCGTGCCCCCGCGCGAGATGCAGTCCTCGCTCGCCTCGTGGAAGGTCTTGGCCTGGGTGAAGGCCAGAAAGCATTTCCTGTGCACCTTGGTACCCTTCAGGCAGACTGCGAGGGGGAAAGGGGGGAAGAGACGACAATCAGCCAAAGGTGTCCAGGGTCCCCAGCCCCAGGCCAACCCCCAGGGCCCGGTCCACCCTCCTGCAGTCCCCGCCTCTGCAACCACGTTGTGGGCCCTGGACAGCCCACCCCCACCCCAGGCTAGTGCTGTGATGGACACTGAGGCAGAGCCGGGATCCCCGTGCCAGAGGACAGCCCCTAGCTCAAGGTCACCGCCCTTTCCTGGGCACCACACACAGTGCCAGTGTAGAGACAGGCTCAGCTCTGGTCAAGGCGGTGGAATTCTGAGGAGCCCTGTCAGTGTGGGAGGCTGTGAATCTCCAGGGAATCCGCAGACATGGGGGAGGGGGTGGGAGGGAAGAACTGCCTTTTGCCATGAACTTCGTGCCAGGAAGTCCCCACCTCATCACCTCACCTCAGGGGGCTAGTGCTGGCTAGGTTATATGGACTTTGGCCAAGCACAAAGGTTAGACATGAGAGAGATGTTAGAGCTCCCCCAGTAATCTCCCCCTACACCTTCCACTCTACAGATGAGGAGACTGTCACCCAGAATGGCACCGTGCTTCTAAACTTTCCCTCTGGGGCAGATACTGTTGGTCAACCCAACCAACATCCATTCTCCATCCCCTTCTCCCTTGTCTGCCTCCACTACAGAGGCTGGGAAAGCTTCCTTCTTGCATCAAAGCTACAGGTGGTCATATGATAGAGCTCTGATCAATAAGGTGGGAATGGAAGACCTTCACTCTCCTGAGAAATAGCTGGGCCACCTTTTCTCCTACATCTTGCCTTGAATACCGGCAGGATGCCTGAAGCTGGGGCAGCCATTTTGGCACCATGAGGCAAAGTTTCTGAACAAAAACTTACAGCTACCCACTCTCAGACTCAATTTTTGTTTAAGCTACTGTTAGGTGTTCTGTTTACTGGAAGTCAAAGCATGGTAGACTCTTCCCTTTTAGAGCCCCTTCACCCTACCTGCTATGTTAAGCAGGTTGTACAAAATCACGTGTTTGTCCACCCTTCAACAACAATTTCCTGAGTGTTGATATGTGGCAGGCACTATGGTGGGCAATGTGGTGGAAGAGACAAGGCAATCAAATATGGCCCCTTTGTTTCTGGGGGCTTACCATCTAGTGGGGGAGGCAGACTTAAATAAGCAAATGAATAGATCATTACAAACTGCAATAAATATGATGAAGGAAGGAACATCATTTTGTGAGAGTTATAACTGAGGAGCCTGACTGAGACGAGGGATTACAGAGTTCTCAGACAGGGATGCCATATAGTAGGTGGATCTCGGGGGGAGCAATTCAGGCTGCCGGAACAGCAGGTACAAAGGCCCCGTGGTGGGAAGGACAAATTGTGGCACTTTAGAGGGACAGAAAGCTGGTCACTGTGCATGCTGAAAGAAGAGACCTGGGTGGGAGGAAGTGGGTGCAAACTGCCCAGTGAGAAGGATCTGGAGGTCTCTGAGGAGGCACGAGGGGAGCAGAGGACCCAAGGTTCGGGACATGCTTTCAGAGAAGCATCAGGTGAGAGGGTAGCTGTGACCACAGGGAGATTTGTAGATTGCCCAAGAAGGGGCAATCCAGGTGATAACTGGAAAGGCAGCATAGCAGAGCTAAGAGCAAGACTGTTCCTTCCAGCTGTTAGCAAGACACTCCATGTCTTAGTGGGAAATGGAGGCGGGTTATAGTAATAAGCCCCAGCAGGGGTTTTCTGTAAGTAGAGCACTTGGAGCAGTGCCAGGCCCGCAGGATGCTCACGTGTGAGTGTTACCTACTACTGTTTGTATTCTCTGTGCTCCCCAGGGCACACTTACAAAGGAGAAGGTGGGATAGAGAAGCTATGAAAGGAACATGATGGGGGGTGGGGGGCGGAGAGAGAAAGATGAGCTGGCCGGGGAGGGGGCCCGACCTTGCCCCCAGGCTCTGCAGCTGTGTGCCTGTGTCCACCCTTGTCCGGTGTGTGCCTGTGTCCACACTTGCTTGTCCGGTGAGTGCAGAGCCAGGAAGCCCCAAACCCACCTTTCCTCACACCCAGGGCGCACTGGGCAAGCTGCTCCCATCCAGATCCTCGCCTACTAACCAACCAGGTGAGCGTGGGGGAGGAACATGGCCTCTCTGTGCCTCGGTTTCCGCCATTTCAATTGGTAGGATAAACCCCGACTTGACATAATTAGGATGATGAAGAGCGTCAGCACCAGCAAACGCAGTGAGGCACAGGGGAGTGACGCTAATGTGCCCCTTAGGGCTGTGGGGGATGGGCTGAGTGGAGGGTCCTCTGGGGGCTCATGAGGAAGGCTGCTGTCCCTGCTCCACACAGCGCTCCTGGGGCCATGCTTCCGATGGGCGGAAATGGGGAGGCTTTTTGTCCTTCGAGAGCATTCCCATAGGCACACGTGTCGGGGGATTGGCCCCAGAGGAGCAGGTGGAGGAGGGGGCTCCCTGGATCCTGACAGCTGGGGCCCCGGTCCTCGCTGGAGACTTCCAGGCGCGTGCCTGGCTGCCCTTGCCTGAGCCCTTCTCGGCTGCGCTCCCCTCCCCACCCGCCCGGCGCGTCTATGTTCACCTGTCTGCAGGGCCTGCTGCTCCTTCAACAGCGCCACCTCCTGGGCCAGGTTGTCCAGCTGGTTTTTGAGCTCCTCAAACATCTTCGGGGTCACAGCATCTAGGATGGACACAATCACAAAGCGGTGAAGAAGGCAGTGAGAAATGGGGGCGGGGCAAGGACGGGCTGGGAGAAGCCCTCGCTCTATCGACCACAAGGGGGACAAGGGAAAGGAGGGCCCTAGACCTTGATACTTTGCACTGCTTTCTCCCGGTCCCCGCTGATGGTAGTCTGAGGAATCGCTTGTCATTCTCCACCTGCCCGGAGACCCACATTTCACCTGCTCTGATTCAAGAGAGACCTGTGGTTTGTTGAGGAGTGTAGCTGGGGGGTCGTTTGGAGTTGGGATGGGCAGGGGCCGGGGAGGGGGGCATCCCCAACCACCGTCCCAGCTCCAGAGGAGAGCAAAGCATAGGAAGCAGAACCAGATGCCCTTGAGACCTGCCAAGTTCACCTCCCAAGGCTGGAGCAACGGGACACTGACCAGCAGAGCACGCGCTCCAGCCCGGGGCGTGGCGTGGAGGAACAGGTGCGCATGTGCAAGGACACTGAGGTCTCGAGGATGTGAGTAACCTGGGGCAAGTTGCTCATCTGTGAAAGGGGATGATAATGGCCCCACTTTAGGGGACTCTGAAGAAAATAGAGACTAAGAGTGAGAAAGCACGTGAGCAGCACTTAGCTCACAACAGACCCTGTGACCCATGTAAGCATCTCTTCGAGAGTCCCGCTTCACAAACAGGAAACCAGAGCCAGATGGAGATGGAAGAGCGCAGAGCCAGCAGGGGGCAGGGCTGGCTGAACCCAGGGCGCATATGGTTCTGGGCTTGATCCCCCACACCCCCTTGTGACAGCCCAGGACCAGAGTCCTAACGTGAGCCATCCTGAGCACAAAGACCTGTTGGGAGCTGGTTGTGCGGGAGCCAGCAGGGGAAGGTGGGAAGCGTCTCTGTGTGTGTGTGTATGTGGAGGGCTCTGTGGGTGGACCCCTGTCTTACTGAAATCCCAGGGGCTTCAGAAAAGGCTGTGTGGCTTGGGGTGGAAGGCGGGGAATTGCTTCCATGGTCCATTTAGCTGTGCCTGCATGAAGTCCAAGGTCATGAGCGATGAAGTCAGAGCTTTTGTCCACCCATAAGATGCTTTTGCACCTCAAGAATCTCAGGAAACAAATGCAAGCAAGAAACATACTTGTATATACAGAAACTAGTGATGTAATTTACCAAATATGAGGAAAATAGCACCCAGATGAGCAAGGGGAAAAAAAGTGGGGGGGGAGGATTTAGGGCTGGCAAACTAGTCTGGCAGGGTTATGTGTGCCTCGTGCTGGGCCTCTGTCTTGGCAAGTTCATGGCAGCTCTGTACCAGTCATATAATGTATCAGCACAGGGTGCCAAGTGAGGTGGTGCAAGTTGGATACTGCACAAAGGCACTCGGCTGAGGGGACTAGTGAGGGCTCATGTCTAGTCCCTAGCCTTGCCCTGGCTATGCTGGATCAGATCAGAGAAAGGGGTGCCTTTCTACAGTTTGGCAGCTCAGAGGGGTACCTTTGTAATTTGCACCCAGGTGCCCATGTGTGCAAGGGGTCCTCCAGGAACTGGTCAAGGAGGAAGGCACCAACAGTGCTCCACCCGAGGAAGGTGTAGGAGTAGGGAATGTCTGCAGCTCTGGGCGAGGAATCAGGAGGCCCAGTGCTACCCCTCTCCGTTTTTGAGCCTCAGGTTCCTGATGCCTGTGATTGAAATGGACACCCTCCAGGTTCCCCAGTCCCTGTTCTGAGTGCCTGTGAGCTCCCTGCAGCCATCCTGCCCACCTGAGCCTCCCTGCCAGGTGTGGCCACACAGCCACTAGAGCTCCAGCCACCTGAGCCTTCCCAGCATGCATTTCCCCCAGCTGACCTCATACAGCCGGCAAGGGAGACACCTCCCGCCTAGGAGCAGATGAGCTCCCGTAAGCACCCAGAGCTCTCCCCTGACCCTGGAGGCCGGGGAAGGGGGAAGCTTGCCACACAGCCATCCCCTCTTCCCTTTGCCAGCCTCCCCTATGTGTTCATCCCCCCCCAACCCCATCCCAGGCACCATGTTGCTTCCTCCTCTGGACTCCCTTCCCCACTTGTGCACACGGCACCTACAGCTAGTTTGTTTCTGGGATTCTCAATCCTGGTGGCTCCTTGGAATCACTGGAGATTTGTGGAAAAGGCAGATGCTGCCCCATCCCCCGACCCCCGGATCCAGCATCTCCAGGGTTGGGGCGCCCAGGCTCCTGGATTGTAACAGATTCCGAGATGGTGCTGGCACCCAAGTGAGAGCCACCAAAGTTCCTGGGCCAATTTGCACCTTAACAAGCAGGGTGGTGACCCTTCCCTACGGTGCTCGGCCCATATATCGGCGCCTTTGTGGAAAAGCGCTCTGGAAGCATTTGCTTGTGGAAGGAAGCAAACCAGGTGAGTCAGAGCACACCGGAGCGGGTTCCTGAAGAGGCCAGTGCTGGACAGAACATTCCACCAGTGTCGTCAGCGGTCCCGCAGGCCCCCAGGGCGCCTCCTCTGTGGAGACCCCCTAGGGCCAGGTTTGCATGTGACGGTGCCAGAAAGGACCAAGTCGTTTTCTGGTTTGGCCTTCTCCTTTTTCATGAGATACATGATTTGCATGATGAAATAACTAAATACTACATCTCTGGGAGTTGAGACGTTAGCAACTATTTTCCACATTTAAAAATTCTATTATCTGACTTTGGAACTGTGCCTCCTTTAGAAGACCATCCCTGGGTGGTAATTTTAGCTAATGCTCATGGACACAGTCGTGTGTGATATTGACTCTGCTTTTTCATGAAAATTTTGCAGGAGGTAATACCTGCATATACCTTTTCAGAAACCCAAACAGTTCAAAACATTACAGTCTCCTTTCTGAGTGACATTGCCTTCAGCTCCCCAGTTTTTCTTCCCAGAGGTAATCACTGTCACTAACTCTTGTGGATCCTTCCAGAAAAAATCTGACTCATAAAAGGAAATGTGGGGGTGCCTGGGTGGCTCAGTCGTTAAGCGTCTACCTTCGGCTTCGGTCGTGATCCCCGAATCCTGGAATCGAGCCTTGCATCAGGCTCCCTACGCCGCGGGAAGCCTGCTTCTCCCTCTCCCACTCCCCCTGCTTGTGTTCCCTCTCTCGCTGTCTCTCTCTCTTTCAAATAAACAAATAAAACCTTTAAAAAAATTAAATAAATAAAAGGAAATGTGTATTTGTATATAAACCCACATTTCAAAATAAATGTCGGCATGGTATCCATTCTGTTTTGAACTTTCTGTTCTTAACTTTATAAACTGAACCTTGGAGGTCATTATCTGGCATCCACACATCTGTTCCGTTCTCTGTCACAGCCCTGGGTGGGTGGGTGGGGGGCGTCTCCACTGTCCCGAAGGCCCTTTCCACATTCCACTAGTCCACAGCCAACGGGCAGCTGTCCATCTACAGAGGAGGCTCAGAGAGCGGCCTGAGGACGGCCCACAGCCCCTCGCCTTGCCTCTTCTAGGCTCTTGGCTCTGGCTGCCCCTTTCTCTGCCTAAATCCACATTCTCATCCCCTGGAACTCTCTCTCGGAGCCTCAGAGCGTCAGAGCCCTGTGGGGGTGACAGGCCGGTTCATTGCCATGGCGTTTCGCTAATGTTGTCTCAACACAGCCTGGGGTGACCTCACCACAGTCACGCAGGCCTCCAAGGGCAGGCCCTGCAACAGCCAAAGGCAACCCAAGGACACCCCAAACCCGGAGGCAACGGAAGGCACGCAAACCTGCTCCCGGCATCCTAGTTTGGGTTCCCACATTTTTGTTTACTCAAGACTGCGTGATACGCTATCCCATGGAGAATTAACTGGGTCCTTTCTTTCCCTGTGCATGAAGTAGATCATAGGGGCCAAGTACTAGGCTTTATAGCATTAAATCCTAACCAGACGGCTTTCTTTTGGCCAATGCCACCATCCCCATTTTATAGTGGAGTAACCCCAGGTTTGGAGATTACAAAGCAGAGCCCATTGGCATTGCCATACCCCAGGTTTGATTTCTTTAACATATAGGAGGGTGGAGATGGGGGGAGTGGGTGTCAGTTTAGAAGATCTGGAAGGTTCTGTCTCATTCTAAGAGTCAGGGATCCTTCCAAGTCTGACAACAGCCCCTGATACTGAAGAATTTGCCTAGGGTCCAGGGGTAGCTCACAAAAGTTCCCTGGACTTACCAAGAAGGAAAATGAAGGAAAGGAACATAAGAAGCTATGACAAAGAGGGTGATCAAAGAGGGACAGGACAAAAAGGGTGAACAAAGAGGGACAGGAGCCCTGTCCCCCTCCTTACCTTTCTTGACATTTGCAGCCTTCTTGACCTTGGGGGTTGGCTGCTCAGCGGTGACCTGGGTCAGGAGCGAGAAGAGGCAGAGGAGCAGGTAGGCCCCCCAAAGCTCCATGCTGTTGCTCCGGCTGGGGCTGCAGCTCTGCCTGCTTTGGCCTGGGTCTGGAGAGGAGTGGCGGCCACCGCCCAGCCCGCACGTCTTAAGGCAGCAGCCACGGGGACCTCTGTCCAGGAAACCCTCCCAGACGGGGCTGTGTGGCTTGCCAAAAAAAAAAAAAGAAGAAGAAGAAAGAAAGAAAGAAAGAAAAGCCTGCAAAAGAGGCAGGCCTGAGAGAGCCTGGCTGCCCAGGGAACACCCACCCAGGGATCTGGCCCTGCCTTCTAAAGCAGACTCACTGTTTTCTAGAATTCTTTTTTTTTTTTTTTTAAAGATTCTATTTATTTATTTATTTGACAGACAGAGATCACAAGTAGGCAGAGAGGCAGGCAGAGAGAGAGGAGGAAGCAGGCTCCTCAGCAAGCAGAGAGCCCCACGAGGGGCTCGATCCTAGGACCCTGGGATCATGACCTGAGCCGAAGGCAGAGGCTTTAACCCACTGAGCCACCCAGGCACCCTGTTTTCTAGAATTCGGTCGTTGTCCGAGTGCACATCTCTTGAGCAGTTTCAATGGGCAGGAGTAGAGGTGCGCCCTTCCCCAGCATTAGCTCGAAACAGGTACACTCCGTGACCTGGGGCTCGGCGCCTGACTGCATAGATAATTTTGTGGTTCTGTCTTTATACATTCGGTGCATCTTTGGGTAAAAATACCAGGGAATCCTCTCCTCGCTTCATGTTTCTGTCTCTCCACCATCCTATCCTGAAGCAGAGGTGACCACACGGGGAGAGGGGGAAGACACGGGACAGGGTGGAACAGGAAGAAAAGACCGTTCTGGCCCAACAGGGTGGAGAAGGGCATCGGGGGGCGGGGGGGGGTGATGCAAGGACAGGGACCCTGTATGGAGAGCTGGGGTCCAAGCGAGGACAGGAGGAGATGATCCTGCATGGGAGGTCGGGTGCGGGGGCATGGACGGGACTTATCCTTATTACATACAGGGCTCCATCCATCAAATCAGCAAATCTGTTATAGACCAAGGGAGCTGGTTTTCTCATCATCTGAGACGGGAGGGGCCAATTCAGAGAGGCAGGTAACTAGAATGGTGGAGGATATCCCATGGTGACGGATAACCATTAGAGCCATCGCTGTGCGACTGTGGACTTCAACACATAAAGATGAGCCCATGCGTTTAGATGGAAATGTGCACATTGGGTCCCTAGCTGTCACTAGGAGGGCCGTGGAGCAGCAGCCCCTCCAAGGCCCCCAGCACCCCTAGCCTCCAAGCACTGGCTTCTCAACCCAGCTTCCCGCGAAAAGGAACCAGAGCACCTGGGCGAGAGGACTGATTCCAGGGCCTGGGCAGGGAAAGTCAAAAATGAACAAGTTGTTTTTCCAGAAAGCAGGCAAGTGAGTGCTCAAGGGATGACGGAGACATGCCGGGAGCACTCGGAGCCAGCTTGGGGGAGCTCCCAGGGCCCGATGGTCAGCAACTGCGGTGGCAACAATGAAGGAGAAAACCACAGCACGCCCAGGTGTAAGTGGACACGCTGCTTATCCGATGAGGAAAGGGGTATTTTCAGAGATCCAGATAACTTGTCCACAAAACGCTTTTCCTTTAAAAAGAGAAAAAGACTAAGGAAGGAAGACTGGCAGACACTACTTCATCCATTGACCCCAGTAAGCCTCCCAGCTCGTGGGGCAGGTGGGAAGCCTGTAGCCCCCGAGCTCCTGATGGGAACGCACCACCATGTCCGTCCATCCGTCCATGAGATTCTTGCCAAAGAAACATCACACAGACGACTGAGCCGCTGAGGCCTTACTCACAAATGTTTCGGGGGACCAATGCTCTCGACATGGGAATTGTCAATTTTCCGTGAGCACAGGATTGTTTGCAAAGAAAATACAGTACTCTGTAACTTGGCCTTTTCTTCCAAGAAGCCTGCCGAGGAGCCCTCTGTTGAGCCCACCCTTGGATTTGGGGAGGGATCTGGGTCAAGAACAAGCACCCCCAGCCCTTTAGTGCCGGGAGCGGGGGAGCAGGCGGAGGAGGGCAGCGCACGGCAAGAGAAAACGTGCTGTATTTTTCTTTCACTAACTCCTTTGGTTTCCTGGTTTTCTCACCTTGGCTCTTGGGGCGCCAAGGAAATGGAAGGAGTTTGTTTCAACTATGGGACAGCCAACTATGGGCACCCCACATTCTCGATCCTAAACACGAATGGGGCTGGAGATGGGAAAGAAAGAAAGCTGGAGAGGCAGACGGGGCCGATCGCAAAGGGATGCTCCAGCCACCTTAACACACTCTGGACACAGACCAGAGGGAATCAAGGCCAGAAAAGAACCAAGCAGGGAGGGCTGTGATCAGAGCCCCCTGTGGAGAGAGTGTTTTGACAGCTGAGTGGGGCTGGACTGAGGGGTCCTGGGGAGGTATCAGGGACCCATGAAGCACCTGTCCCGCATGAGCCCCCAAGCAAGGTGGGATCACAGCTTCACTGGGGGAGCGGGACTCTTTCCTGCTCAACCTGGCAAGTAACCTGTTGTCCAGGAAGGGGGCTTTTGTAGAGAGCTTTTTAGAAGGTAGGGAGCAGCGTCTGGATTTTTTACCCTGCAGCTTTTCCCAGGTGTGTGCACATGTGTGTGCCTGTGTACATGTGTGTACATGTGTGACTGTGTGTGTGCGTGTGTGCATCTGTGTGTGTGTACGCACGCACTACACAGAGCTCCTCTATAAGCAACCGGGAGTCACTCATGCTGTTAAAATGACTTATGCAGGGGTCCCTGGGTGGCTCAGTTGGTTAAGCGTCTGCCTTCAGCCCAGGTCATGATCCCAGGGTCCTGGGATCGAGCCCTGCATTGGGCTCCCTGGTCTACAGGAAGCCTGCTTCTCCCTCTCCCACTCCCTCTGCTTGTGCTCTCTCTCTCTCTCACTGTCAAATAAATAAATAAAATCTTATTTTAAAAATGACTTATGTTGGGGCACCTGGGTGGCTCAGTGGGTTAAAGCCTCTGTCTTCAGCTCAGGTCATGATCCCAGGGTCCTGGGATTGAGCCCCACATCGGGCTCTCTGCTCCGCGGGGAGCCTGCTTCCTCCTCTCTCTCTGCCGGCCTCTCTGCTTACTTGTGATCTCTGTCAAATATAAAATATAAAAAATAATAATAATAAATAAATAAATAAAAATGACTTATGTAAAAATCACGGTGGGGGTTGTCTTTTGGCTCGGGGCCTCCTCAGGTTTAAGCTTGGTACGTCTCCCAAGGAGGGTCTCTGCAGCCTCTGAGATACACCGACAGCCCTGGGAGAGGACAAGCTCATCACACACTTCGAATCTGCACCCATCACCAGCATCCTCAGGCTGACTTTTTAAAAGGGAGTCCAGTCCTGTGAATATCGTTGCCCTTTGGGCATCTGACTCTTGGTTTGGGCTCAGGTCATGATCTCAGGGTCCAGAGATCGAGGCCTCTGTTGAGTTGGGCTCTGTGCCCAGCGGGGAATTCTCTCTCTCTCTCTCTCTCTCCGTCCGCCGCCCCTCTCCCCCGCTCATGTTCTCCCTCTGCCTCTCTCTCCCTCTCTGAAAGAAATAAATAAATCTTTAAGTCTCTAAAATATATCACTATTTTTATGACCCAATTGTGGCATCTCATTTTTTAGTGGCTTTGGGAGGCCTCGAAGAATGCGTGTGGCCCACCATCTGTCGGCATCCGAGTTTTATAAAAAGTAGGTTGGAAGATGCAGTCGGGTATGACCACCCCTCAGCGTGGGAAGCTCCTTTCCTTTGACCCTCTCCGCCGTCCCCCTGTGCTTGCTTAAACCCCTCCTGGATGAGCAGCTCATCACTCTGCAAAGCAGCCTGGCTCCAGTGTGAGGCTCTCAGCCTATTGCCAAGTCCCCCAGCAGAGAGACGGGGAGCAACCCAGGACGAGGTGGGCAGACATCTGAAATTGGCCATTGTGATCCCCTTCTGTGTTCCTTTCTCCTCTTTCTCCTGCGTTCCTCTACAACATGGTTCCAGGACCGTTTTTAACCTTCTGGAAAATCACCTTTAGCTAGGAGTCCACTCGTGATGGACCTCATGGTGGTACAGCTCCCAGAACGAGACACGTTCTCAAGGGGTCTGCCGGTCGTCGGAAGTTCACCATTCAAAAAGATGGAGATTCCTGGTCTTTTTGTAGCCACCACATCAATGCTGAGCTCCCAGCCATTAAATGTCCAGCTCCCCATTCTCCACTGCCCACTGCCCCTGGCCGGGCGGTGACCACCACTGGGGACACTTGCAATGCACTTGCTCACAGCCCTGGTGGCATCCATGGATTTCCTCCTCCCAGAATGAAAGCTCCCCTCTGCTGGCCCTGTGCGTGAGGCCTCGGCCAGCCAGAAGAGCAGCAAGAAGGGGGTGGTTTCAGCCAGGAGTGGGGTGCTAACATTCACTAGTGACTGCCCCCCTCCACCCCGGACATGTCTGTGCATGAATATATCACCCTCAGGGGCCAGTCTTTTTTTTTCTTAATTAACATATTATTTGTTTCAGGGGTACAGGTCTGTGATTCATCAGTCTTACACAATTCACAGCACTCACCACAGCACATATCCTCCCCAGTGTCCATCACCCAGCCACCCCATCCCTCCCACCCCCTCTGCTCCAGCAACCCTCAGTTTCTTTCCTGAGATTAAGAGTCTCTTATGGTTTGTCTCCTTCTCTGGTTTCGTCTCGTTTCATTTTTCCCTCCCTTCCTCTATGATCCTCTGTCTTGTTTCTCAGATTCCTCATATCAGAGAGATCATATGATAATTATTTTTCTCTGATTGACTTATTTCGCTTAGCATGATACCCTCTAATTCCATCCACATCGTTGCAAACGGCAGGATTTCATGGTTTTGATGGCTGTATAATATTCCATTGTATGTATATACCACATCCTCTTTATCCATTCATCTGTGGATGAACATCTAGGTTCTTTCCATAGTTTGGCTGTTATGGACATTGCTGCTATAAACATTCGGGTGCACATGCCCCTTCGGATCACTACATTTGTATCTTTGGGGTAAATACCCAGTAGTGCAATTGCTGGATCATAGGGTAGCTCTATTTTCAACTTTTTGAGGAAACTCCATACTGTTTTCCAGAATCACTGCCCCAGCTCGCATTCCCACCAACAGAGTAGGAGGGTTCCAGGGGTCAGTCTTTTTGTGCCAATTTTCCTGCACGGAGATGGTCTTAATGACAAAGCCCAGAGGCAGAAAAATCAGAAGAGAGCTCTGACAGGCATATTTCAGTATCTAAGCACGTTCTGTTTTTTTTCTCTCTCCAAAGCTGTTGGAAGTCCAAGTTATATAAAACAATCTCTGGCCACCCCACCCATGTCAGCCCAAATGACATGCAAACTTCTGGCCCAACATGCAGCCATACCCCACCCCGTCCCCTCGCCCTGCACAGCTGTTTCCTTTTAGTCCTGCTAGCCCAGTGTCAACAGGAATGTGGCCCACATATGGAGGCAGAGAACTTTCCACACTCTCCTCAAGGGTAAGAGTGTCCTGGGTACACATCTCCTAAAAATATGGCAAAGGCAGTCTCAGCCCTTAATCAAATCCAAAGCCAAATGGCACACAACCTTGGCCTCGGTGACCCTCATTAGGAAAGTCCTTTGTTCCTTTGCAAAGCTTGTTGGTCTGGGGCTGTCATTCATTCAACAAGAATTGCTTCTGTCCGGGCGCCTGGGTGGCTCAGTGGGTTAAGCCGCTGCCTTCGGCTCAGGTCATGATCTCAGGGTCCTGGGATCGAGCCCCGCATCGGGCTCTCTGCTCAGCGGGGAGCCTGCTTCCTCCTCTCTCTCTGCCTGCCTCTCTGCCTGCTTGTGATCTCTCTGTCAAATAAATAAATAAAATCTTTAAGAAAAAAAAAAAAGAATTGCTTCTGTCCTTGCATGCCAGGCTCTGGGGCACAGGATGGCGGGAGAGGCAAGATACCACTCTTGACTCTCATTGGGGTTCCCATTCCTTGTTTGTTCTGTCCCTAAAGGTGAGCAGTGTCCCCATGGAGAGAGAACTGGAGTCCTGGATTTCCAATCCAGCTCAGACACCTGGCATTTGCATCCTTTCGAGCAAGTTATTCAAGACCCAGATTCCCCATCCATGAAGAGGAGTAATAATCTCGACCCTGCCTACACAATGGGATCCTTGCAAGGAAGACATGGAGATCCTATGTATGAGGCAGCTGGGCAACATGCAAAAGTGTGGGAGGAGGGGGAAGACTGCTCTGAGAAGCCACACAGACTTCATAGCTCAATGGCCTCCTTCAGCCCCTCTATCCTCTCCACTCCAGGGCCAAGACATGACCTGATCTGTACATTTGTGACGGATAAACTAGGCATGCTCAGCCCAGTTCTGCACTTACCTGGTGTCTTCAACTCTAACAACTCACACAAGAAACAGAAAACCCCATTAGCTTTATAGGATACTACACATTTCGATCTACCTTACTAGAACTCCCTGTCTCCCCCAGACAGCCCAAGAACTCAACAACTATAAACCCAGCCATGCCTTTAGGGATCCTGAAGTTTCCAAATCATCCCCCTACCCTGTGCCATCTTGCCAGACATTTTGCTGGTTTCTCTTTTGCCCCCATGAGATCCTTCTAGGAGCACCAAATCTGATCCTCAGCCTATGACAAGAATTGGCAAATGGCCCCAAGGAAGAAAATGGCTGGTGACAGCCTTCTGGCTTCTGAAGATCTCTCCCTTCTGTGGGATTCGTTCAAAGAACAAGCTTTTGGTTTCATTGATTTTCTCTATTGATTTCCTGTTTTCAATCCCATTGCTTTCTGCTCTCATTCTTGATATCTCTCTTCTTCTGTTTATTTTGGGTTTAACTTGTTTTTCCTTTTCTAGTTTCCTAGGGTGGAAGCTTCACAGACTGATTTCAGATCTTTCTTCTTTTCTAATATACACATCCCATTGCTATAACTTTCCCTCTAGGCACTGCTTCAGCTGCATCCCACAAATTTTGATAAGTTGTGTTCTCATCTTCATTTAGTTCAAAAATTTTTTTAAGATTTTATTTATTTATTTGACAGACAGAGATCACAGGTAGGCAGAGAGGCAGGCAGAGAGAGGAAGAGAAGCAGGCTCCCTACCAAGCAGAGAGCTCGATTCGGGGCTCGATCCCAGGACCCTGGGATCATGACCTGAGCTGAAGACAGAGGCTTCAACCCACTGAGCCACCCAGGTGACCCGCATTTAGTTCAAAATGTTTTCTAATTTCACTTGAGACATCTGCTTTGGCTTAGATGTTACTTAGAAGTGTGTTGTTTAATCTCTAAGTATTTGGGGGATCTCCCATCTATCCTTCTGTAACTGACTTCTAGTTTAATTCTGTTGTGATCTGAGAGCAAACTGTTGTGTGATTTCTGCTCTTTTAAATTGGTTAAGGTGTGTTTTATGGCCCAGAATGTGGTCTATGTTGGTGAATGTTCCATGTGAGCTTGAGAAAAGTTTGTATCCAGCTGTTGATGAAGTAGTCTATAGATGTCCATTGTAGCCAATCGACTGATGGATTTATGATTTAGTGTCTGACATTAATTTGGGAGAAATTTTCAGTCATTATCATCTCAAATATTTCTACTGTTCCTTTTTCACCTTTTCTGGAATTTCCATAATACATACGGTACACATTTTATCATTGTCCCACAATCCTTGCATATTCTGTTCTGCTTCTCAGTCTTGGTTCCCTTTGCTTTTCATTTGGGGTGGTTTCTATTGATAGATCCTCAAGCTCAGAGATTTCCTCTACCACGTGCAATCCACTGGTCAACCCGTAGGCATTCTTCATTTCTGTTACAGTGTTTTTCTCCCTAGCAATTCTTTTTGGTTCTTTTGTAGGATTTCCATCTCTATTCTTACACATTGCCCATCTGTTCTTGCATGCTGTCTAATTTATCCATTAGAGCCCTTACATATTAACCAGAGTTTAATTTGAGTTTTAAATTCCCAGTCTGTTAATTCCAGTATCCCTGCCAGGTCTGGTTTCTGGTGCTTGCTCTTTTTCTCCAAAGTGTGTTTTTCACTTTTTAGTGTGTCTCATAACTTGTTACACTTTGTGGCCAAACACAATGTACTGGGTAAAAGGAACTGCTGTACATAGGCCTTTAGTAAGGTGCTGATGAGGTGTGGGGGAGGGGAAGTGATCTGCGGCAGGGCCAAGTCTTTCAGTGCACCTGTGCCCCAGAACCTCACATTGCATCTCAGCTCCCTGAATCTGACTCCCACCACCACACCCTCCACCTCACACACACCCCTAGGCTGGACAGGATGGCTAGAATGGGCTTGAGGTGGGTATCTCCCTTCCTCCAGGTCAGGTAGGCTCTTTCTCCCAAGGGCAGGCCTTGTGAAGAATGGGGTGCTCTGCGTATTTCAGAATGGCCCTTCCCCTCCTCCTCCTGCCACCTGCTAGAGCCATGAGAGGATTTCTCTCTGAAATTCACTGAGAAGCAGGTTGAGCTCCTAGAGAGAAAACTCACAGCAGTGTGGGGGGCCCTTGATGGCTGGGTCTCCCTGGAGGTGTTAACTCTCAGAGTCGTCCACATTGACCCTCTAGCAATTTGCCAGTTAGAGTTCAGGTTTTCCTTCCCCAGTTGGGTTCCCAGTAGCTTGTGGCGCTCTGTATTTGTTTGTTGGTCTCTCCAATTTGGGGAGTAGTGGTTGGCTCTGTGACCTCACTTCTCTTATGGATCACTAAGAAGAGTTGTTGCCTTTTTTTTTTAAGATTATTTATTTATTTGAGAGAGAGCGAGTGCAACCAGGGGGAGCAGCAGAGGCAGAAGAAGAAGCAGGTTCCCCTCCAAGCAGGCTCGATTCCAGGACCCTGGGATCATGACCTGAGCTGAAGGCAGACACTTAACCCACTTGAGCCCCATAGGCACCCCGAGAGTTGTTACTTTTTCTGTGTGTGTTCAGTTCTGGTATCTCCTCCTTTTACTTCAGGTGATTGCCAGGTCCCAACTTCAAGGGGCTATCCCAGCAGTGAGTTAGGAAAACTCGGATCTCCTTACCAAGACATTTAAGGTCATTTTCAGTCATAATATGTCCGTGGCCCCAAGGTCCCCTCCCACTCCTATTTCCCTGATCCATGCCAAGTCAGGTCTTGCAATTATTTCTATAAGGAATCTATTCCTTCCCACACCAGAGACTGCAATTCCCAGCTCAGGCTGGGCCGTAATAGGACTCTAGTCATTGGTCTGAAAACGAGGGAAAGTGGGGCAAAGGTTGGCATATATCATCTCTGCCTCATGTACAGTCTCTGCACGGAAGCGGTCTGGTGCTTCTCTCAGGAAATGGCTATTCTCCTTCAGTGAGGGGACTGGGGCTTCTGCCTGCTTAAAGCATTCAGGCAAATATTGGGGATAAAGATTCCATCTTTATCCCAGGTCCGAGTCCTTTTCTTTCCTGACAATAGCCCTGACTTTGGCAGGGGAGACCAGCCCAGGAGGCAGCTTATCTCCTCTGGGGCTTTGCCACTCTGGCACAAGCAAACCCAAGGGACAAATGTCAGCACATTCCACCAGTAACTGCAGGTCCGTCTCTTTAAACTGTTCCGTGAAGGCCCTCTGGTTTTTACAGCACATCACAAGTTGGTGGTTTCATTTTTTTTTTTTCAAAGACCTTTCATCATTACTAGAAGCCAGTTAACTAAACAACTCTTACAAGTACTGCGGGCTCCATGCGTCCGTGTGGTAGAGCTTTCACATGACCCAACACCTCCTCTCCTGGACCTCATCCCAACCACCCCGCAGGCAAGTCTTGGTAATGATGACGCTATAGGATGGCCTAGTTTGTGGCCGACCCACCTGCCACCACCAACAGGGACTTCGCAGCCATCGGTAAATGACTGCTCCCATTTTCAAGACCCATTTGAAGGTCCTGCTTTTTAAGGCCACTTCTAGTACCAAATGCTTAGTCTAGTACCAAATCAAAGCCTGAGACAAGGACTCACGTTTTGGTAGTTTATCTGGGAAATGGTCCCACAAGGAACAGGAAGGAAGGACTGGGGAGGGTAAACCAGGAAGGAAAGGATTGACCAGGGTCATGGGCACCAGCGGCGTGGTGAGTTGAATGCACCAAACACCTCCGGGAACTGTCCACCCACGGATCAGATGGAGCAGCCTTTGCCCCCCACTGGTTGCCTCAGGAGGCGTCAAGTCCCCAGCACTTAGGGGCTGCGCACAATCCCAGGCTGAGTGAACTAATATCCTAAACTGATGTATTCCCAGGCTTGGATAGACATGACTTAGGAGACCAAGAACTCACAGAAACAACAGAACCAACTTGAATATTCTGTACATTGCATTCCCTGATGTTTTACTGGCCACTACGGACAGCGCTGCTTCTGCTGGATGAAGCGTGGGTCTCTCCAGGACAGTATTTTCCTAAGTCTCCATCATCAGTTTTCTCTTCCCTTATTCTGAGAGCTGCAATCGTCACACATTGCCCATAAATGCCTCTCCCGGACAGAGCCTGCTCATGGGGGGTTCCCTTTCACGTGTGATGTTCACTCCTGACCGGTACGGGTGGCCTGGGAAAGGTGGTGGCAGAGACAGATGCTAACTGATTTCTCCCCTCCATTCTCACTGTAACTGCTCCACCGGTCAGCCCCGTCAGGTAGCGGTCAGGCACTCAGCCTGGCAAAGACACATCTGTCTGATGTCTTTAAGCATCAGGACTGACGCTTCTTTTTTTAAAGATTTCATTTATTTATTTGACACAGAGAGAGATAGAGA
Organism: Enhydra lutris kenyoni; assembly: GCF_002288905.1. NCBI lineage: Eukaryota > Metazoa > Chordata > Mammalia > Carnivora > Mustelidae > Enhydra > Enhydra lutris. The sequence goes on along the minus strand of NW_019154094.1, from coordinate 4,159,010 downwards.
GAGAGAGTACAAGCAGGGGGAGCAGCAGGCAGAGGGGAAAGAGAGAAGCAGGCTTCCTGCCAAGTAGGGAGCCTGCTTTAGGGCTCCATCCCAGGACCCTGGGATCATGACCTGAGCCGAAGGCAGATGTTAATGACTGAGCCACCCAGGCACCCCAGGGCTGAAGCTTCTAAACTTGACTCAAACTCCAGCTGTATCTTGACCACTGTCAATGTCCCATCACGGGCAGTCAGCCAGGAGTTGACGGATGGGGGATCAGGCTCACTGGGGCCTTGCTGGGAGCACTGTCACGGGGCCTGGAGGAACCATTGCTGGGAAAACATTTTTTAAAAACGAAAACCCAGGTTGTGCTCTCAGGAGGGCAGCAGCTCCAAGTCTAAGTCGAGGTAGCTGTTTGCCTCCACAGGGCTGGACCTGGCCATGCCAGCAGAAGGTACCGGTGCCAGGACCTGTGGAACGAAGCTTCAACTCACATTATGTTCCTTCCATTAGGCAATGCGTTCTGAACTCACTCTATCCGTCTAGCTGAAATGCAGAGAGCTAATGCCGGGGCTGAGATACTCACCCTTCATGAATCAGCTCCTTCCCTGGGGCTCTTGAAGATTGACTGGGGAGTTTCCGTTTGGAAAAAACTAAAGATTGCTCAACCTGTGAAGACACTTAATTCCAACACACTGCACTCGGAGTAGAATACAGGCTTATGAGGACCCTTCTGGGGCCATCGAGAACGGCCTTCCCTTTGTCCCCGGAGTATGAAGGCAGGCTGAGTAATCAAATGACAACATCTCTAAAGCAGCCTTCTTCGTGTTGATGAAAAAAGGAAATCTTACGAAACATCAGGGAGTGGTTATAAAAATGCAGAGCAATTTCAAAACCAGAGTGATAAGAATGCTTGGCTAAGGACCAAAATGGCTGCTAAGCCCCGGACCCTAGGGAGCTTGGCGTGGATTTCGTGGAGGGCAGGAAGCAAGAAAGTGGGCTTCCCCAGGACTCAGGAAGGTTCACAAGCCAGGTAGAAGCCATGATGTGCACCTGGGGCATGTGCCTCCTTCCTCATTCCTGAGAAGCACCAAATCCACAAGGAGAAAGAACTGCATGTGTATGTGTTTCTTACTTTGAAAGCTGCGCAAGTGAAAATTTTTTCACGAAATACATATAAGCGTTTCCTTTAAACCACACTTCTGGTAGGTCCTTATTCTAGTGTTTTTGTTACTGTTTTGAACTCCTGCAGTAGGAGGTAATTCAGTCTCCCTGGAGAGGCACGACCAGAGAATTCTCCCTGGGAACAGATCTCTGGATCTGGTCGCCACTCATTGGACCAGGGCCAGACTTCCGGGGGCTTCACCAAATGGCATCTTGGATTGCTGCCGAAGAACTCCAGCCGTACCAAACCAGACTAGAAAATATACTTTATTTTACATGTACAAATGTTGCCTCAAATTTATAACAGATAAGAAAAATATATACAAACTGTGGCTTAAAAGGAAAAGCAAAAAAACCCCCAAACACCCCGCATTTGCACTGATGTCCAAATCATCCCAGGAAGCCGACTTTCTGTCTCTTGGGCCCCAGGCTCTCCTCCTTGTGTAGGACGCTCTGCAGGGAGGCGTGCAGCACCTTGCCCACTCGCTTGCCGGTCTGCGGGACGGAAGACGGCACACACCCGCCGGTGAGGCGCGCGCCCGCACCAGGGAAGCCCCCCTCTCTGCCTGTTGGCCGGTCCAAACTGTACCCATTCCATCTGCCTTCCAGGGCTTTTTACTTAGTGAAACAAATCAATAGGAAAGCAAACCCCCAACTACAACAACAGAGCAGTTACACTCTAGAAAGATCTCCGTACTGAAAACAAAAACAAAGAAAAAACCAAACCAACCAACCCCCAGGTGGTCAGCAGGAAGCAGTCCAGGCGGCCTCGGCCTAATCGAGCTGAGCACTGCCGCTGCTGTGACAACACGCAAAACTGTCAACCAGATCTGTCCCCGTGACTGCCACGTCCCACTGAGGCGTGGCGAGGAGGCAGAGGGAGGCCACAGGGAATCAAGAGTGTGGCTAATGAAGGAACAGATGGTTCTGGGGACATGTCTGAACAAGCAGTTTCTCATTCACCCGCCACCAAATCTCCATGCAGAGCGGCTCGGATGGGCCGGAGCTGAGCCTGGCGTCAGCCTCGGGTGCCATGCAGAGATGCTAAAGACACGGAACGGCTGGAACAGGACACGTCAAGAGGTCAGACAACCCACCGAGTTCCTAATGAGCCCCTACGCAGAAGCCACACGGGGACCCCTCAGAAAACCACTCATATACAAAAGTCTTTCATAAAGAAAGACTCACGGATCATTTTAAGACTCTGAGGAACCAACCAGCAGTCCCCCACCTTGTCGAGCCTGCCGTGTTCCCCAGCCTTTTCCACTCTGCTGTGCTGAGCTCCACTCTCGGCAATGTCAGGGAGAAAGCCGCTGGGGCCCAGACCCCCGCCAACCCTCCCGGTTCCAGGGACCTTCTAACCCGGCCCCTCACCGTAACACAGGGTGAGAGTCCAGGGATTACTGGAAACTTACACGGGTAGATCTCAGTCTAAAAGCGGGAAGTGATCAACTGTATGAAACGCAAAGTCAGGGCTAAGGTCCAAAGTGACTGTGGAAAGATTTTTACCACAACATGAGAAAGAAAAGATGTCAGTCAATCAGACAGGGGTGCTAACTGTCCATATAAATGAAGGCAGAACCGAGGACAGGTGGGAAGAGATAGGCAGGACACCGGAACTTGGGAGGTTGGAATGTGAACGACAGAGACTGGCAGCAGCGGCCCGACATGCTGCGTGTCACAGCGGCACTTCCCTGTGGCCACACCGTTGGTGAGACCCAAGCAGTGAGACGGGGCCACGGGGCCACGATCCCCCCAGGAGGGTCTGCAGACCGCATTCACCATGCCCCAGAGGAGGATGCAGCACCATGAGCTGGAGCTCCGGCAGCCGTGGCAGACCTGTGTCTAAGGTGAAAATGGCTCAGTGGGGCTGCAGGGGCAGGGACGGCTCTGGAAGCGCGCCTTCTGGGTCTGAATCTTAGCGCCAGCATTTATGAGCTGGGAACCCTGTAGGCGAGTGACTTTATCTGCTACACGTCTCAATTCCCACGTCTGGAAAATGAAAGATGACCACAGTAGATGTCTCACAGGATGGCTGAGGACTAACTGACACAATACATTAAAAGCACTAAAAACCAAGGGGCTGGACATACGGTAAGTGCACAATAAATTTTCACTATTACTTACTACTTTCGTCATTTTACATACCCGAATTCTCATAAAAGTCTCCAGGGGGTGGGGAAGAGCTCCCTCTAAGACAAGCCACAGTTGTCTAGAGAGACTTCTGGCAGAACTTAAAAAGTTTTTAAAGTGTTTTTGTTTAAAAAAAAAAGAAAAAAGGGGCGCCTGAGTGGCTCAGTGGGTTAAAGCCTCTGTCTTTGGCTTGGGTCCTGGGATCGAGCCCTGTATCAGGCTCTCTGCTCGGCAGGGAGCCTGCTTCCTCCTCTCTCTCTCTATGCCTGCCTCTCTGCCTACTTGTGATCTCTGTCAAATAAATAAATAAAATCTTTAAAAACAAAAAACAAAAAACTAGCCAACTAACCAATGGGCCACAAAGGATACCCACTGCCATGCGGGGCTAGACAACTGAGCTCCGGGAGCCCAAGCAAGCATGCAGAGAAGGGCTGCCATCTCCTGGGGTAGGACCCTGTGCCATCCGCTCCTGCCTCCACATCCTCACTGGCTCCTCGAGACACAGGCGCACTGCTGCTGCCATCCTCCCCCTGAGATGTGCGAGCTGTGGCCCACAGCCAGGGCTCACAGTGGGGACTGAGTTCTCGACACCATATACACTGCCCAGCTTTCCTTTCAAATAAGACTACAGCGGCGCCTGGGTGGCTCAGTGGGTTAAGCCGCTGCCTTTGGCTCAGGTCATGATCTCAGGGTCCTGGGATCGAGTCCCGCATCGGGCTCTCTGCTCAGCAGGGAGCCTGCTTCCCTCTCCCTCTCCCTCTCTCTCTCTCTCTCTCTCTGCCTGCCTCTCCGTCTACTTGTGATCTCTCTCTGTCAAATAAATAAATAAAATCTTAAAAAAAAAAATAAGACTATAGAAGAGAAAATGGACATTGAACACTTCGTGTCTTCAGTGAAAAGTCACTGTTTCTAGGAATGAAGGAAAAGCATGCATGGCAACCTGGCCTGTGATGAAGCGTGACCCCTGGGCCTGAGCTAGTTACCCAAGGCCAAACACCCAGGTCTGGCTCACTCGGCTCCTGGCGATTCAGATGGTCTGAGTCAGAGTCCTCCAAGACTTCTGGAAAGTTGAGGGGACACTGGCAAAGGTGAGTCTGGGAAGACACACGTGGTCCCTGCCACAGGGGGGCTTTCAGGCCAGTATGGGACATACACACCTTGATCAGTCAGCACTGAGCTGGAGCGCGCCCTACTGGGTAGGGCTGCCAGACGACCTGAGACCAGTGGGGAGCGATCCACCCCCCGGCGGCTGGAAGGATTTCCCAGTCGCCTCTATTTGAATACTTCTAGGCCCATGAAAATATGGGGAGGCGGCCAACCTTCAGCCCCTGCCTCCACCTTTCCTCACTCCCTTCAAAGGACAGGAAGTGGTCAGGCAGGAACCCAGTACCCTCATCAGATCACAAAAGCCTGGGATTTGGAGTCACAAGCAACTCCACGTTATCAGTCCCAACACTTTCATCCAGAGACACTGGATCAGAGAGGGCAAGGATGAGGGACAATGACTGACCGGTTCCTTACCTCCCAATTCGCAGCCCCCATGGCCTCCACCCTTGGCTAGGTCTTCAGACAACCAGCTCCCACCGGCTATCCTCCAAGTTCTAAGTCTGGGGTCAAGGGTACAAAGGGAGAATTCCCACGGTGGGACCGAGGGGGCAAGAGGCAGCAAGCCTTCCCCGTCAGGTGCCTGCACCTGCCTCAGAGGCAGAGCCTCACCTCCATCATCTCGAAGATGCTCTCTGGGTCCAGGCTGCCCTTCCCCACTTTTCTCATGCACGTCACGACTCCCGCGCTGGTCACGGACACCAGCAAGCTGGCCAAGGAGCAGGCCTCCTCTTGAAGAGTAGCATCCACGACATGCCGATAGCCAATCTGCAAAATCAGGACAGCAGAGCACACGGGTGGGTAACATGCATTCCCGAGCCCCACCCCTGACAGCCTCGTGGAAGGAGTAGCTGTACCAGTGAAGAACCCGCACTGCCCATCCAAGGTCTTACTTTAGATTCTGCTCACATGGAAAACACCTAAAGCCATGTTCAATGATTCTACCACAGGCCACTATGGAAGCAGAATACAAAAGCATGAGAAGGAAATACGGGAGACAGGGGTGGGGTTAGAGCTACAAATCAGAGACCATCCAAGTCACAGGCCACCAAGAGCCTCCAACAGAGGGGCGCAGGGAGAAAGTGACACATGAAGCCGGATGGATGTTCCACTGATGACAAAGCTGAATCAAGACAGAGCAAGCCGAGAGACACGCTCAAGAATGAGTCAAGTGCCGGTGGCCTCGGCTGGTCCGAGTGCTTCACCATACCCCAGCCTTAGGAAGTGATTTCAGGGAAATTAAACCTGGCCCACTCGGTCCTATTTTTATGGATCCCGTGTGGAATTAGGGACAGTTCAGCCAATCCAGGCTTTGGTGCAGTCTTGGGTGTGCCGGGTATGTGACAGCATGACCGGACTGTAGGTTCCACAGGCCTCTGTGCACATGTAAAGACCACACGTGACAGGATGCCTGGGGGGCTCAGTGGATTAACCCTCTGCCTTCAGCTCAGGTCATGATCCCACTGGGATCGAGCCCTGCATCAGGCTCTGTGCTCAGCGAGGAGCCTGCTTCCCTTCCTCTTTCTCTGCCTGCCTCTCTGCCTCCTTGTGATCTCTGTCAAAATAAATAAATAAAATCTTTAAAAAAAAAAAAGGCAAAAAACCACACGTGATGTAATAGATCCCCAGATGCTGCTCCAAACCCTCATTGCATAGATGGGGACACTGGGGCCCACAGAGAGGATAGTGTTCACCTCCAACCTCCCTAGACCCACAGAATTGAGGGACTTAAGGGAAATGTGCGCACACGGTGTTTGAGTGAAACGCCTGGTAGGGAGGAGCTTAACAAACTCGGCTGCTAGTACCATGAACCCACATGTGTATTCCTGAGACCCCATCATGTCTTCTAAACAAACAAACAAACAAACAAACAAACAAACAGAGCTGCTCATAGAGTAGTTTCTAATATAACCAAATGACTGGATTTGGATTAAAGCTACTTCTACATGGTTTGTGAAACTGTTAATTTCTCAACCTATTAAGTAACCTTAATGGGTTGGGGTTGAAGAAGACCCACAGGGAATTCAAAAACCATCAGATACGGGGTGCCTGTGTGGCTCAGTGGGTTAAGCCTCTGCCTTTGGCTCAGGTCATGATCTCAGGGTCCTGGGATCGAGCCCCGAATTGGGCTCTCTGCTTGGTGGGCAGCCTGCCTCCCCACCCACCCTGCCTGCTTGTGATCTCTCTCTCTGTGTCAAATAAATAAAATCTTAAAAAAAAAAACAAAAAAACAGATACAACCACGTACCTTGCACAGGGTGACAATGCAGGGGACATTCTCCACACTTAGCCGGATGCAGTCGTAAGGGTCATCTGAGAGTTCAATGTCCTTGGACCCCTCTTCATCCTCTAGAACACGAACTCTCGGTATCCTAGAAACGGAAGCACAATTAAAATTCCCACTTACTGTGAGGAAAAAAGAGAACTTCTTTCTCCCGAAACTGAGAACAGCAGTTGGAGTTCCAGCGCGTCACAAGTAAAGTCACACTCCACCTGTACTTTATCATCCTCGTCCCTATCGTCTCTGTCAGAAGTGCCCAGGCAAACTGCAGAGCACTGAAGAAAGGGGGTCTTTTCAAAAATGATGCTTGGTCAATCAGATATGCATATGAAAAAAAAAAAAAATCTTGATCTCTACCTCACACCATATACAAAAGTTCATACCAAGGGCGCCTGGGTGGCTCAGTCAGTTAAGTGGCAGCCTCTGGCTCAGGTCATGATCTCGGGGTCCTACGATTGAGCCCCACATCAGACTCTCTGCTCAGCAGGGAGTCTGCTTCTCCCTCTCCAGAGCTCCGTGATCTCTCTCACTTTCACTCTCTCTCAAATAAATAAATAAAATCTTAAAAAAAAAAAAAAAAAGTCCATACCAAATGGACTACAGAGATAGAGGGGAAAGATAAAACAATAAAGCTTTTGTTTTTTTAATAAAGATTTTATTTATTTACTTGAGAGAGAGACAGAGAACGAGCAGGAGCAGGGTGAGGGGCAGAAGGAGAAGCAGACTCCCCACTGAGCAGGGAACCCAACTCGGGGCTCAATCCCAGGACCCTGGGATCATGACCCGAGCCAAAGGCAGACACTTAGCCAACTGAGCCACCCAGGCGCCCCAACAATAAAGCTTTTAGAAGAAAAACTAAGGGGTGCCTGGGTGGCTCAGTCGGTTAAGCGTCTGCCTTCAGTTCAGGTCATGATCCCAAGGTCCTGGGATCAAGCCCTATGTTGGGCTCCCTGCTCAGTGGGGAGTCTGCTTGTTCCTTTCCCACTGCCCTTCCTTGCTTCTTGTGCATGATCTCCCTCTCTCGAATAAATAAATACTAAAAAAATAACCAAAAAACTAAAAACATCTTCCTGACCTTGGTGTGAACAAAGATTTCTTGAACAGACCCCAAAAAAGTTTTGCCATAAAGGGAGAAAAAAACAATAGATTCAACTGCATTGAGGATTACAAAGAATTATGAAATCTACTGCACAAATTTTTATACGGTGCCATTCATGAATAAAGCAATGAATCTTAACCTAAAAGTGAATCCCTTCATGCTAAAATTACACAGGCGATGAGAGACTTCTTAGTGAATACGATGAGTTATTACATGAGATTCTTTTTGGTCTTTGTTACTTTCATGCAGAAACTCATTTGTTCATCAGAAACTTTTCTTTGACATCTGAAGCCTTTGTATCCAAGATACTCTGATTTTGGAAAATTAAGCATGCCTGTGGAATCCACTATCGTAAAATACTACCATACAGTTGGATAACCCTCTAGTGTTTACTGGGATACTTTCCCGTTTATTATTTCACTGGGGAAAAAAAGCAATGAAATAGAGTTGTACATTTTAATTGCCTGTTACTCAGTTATGTTCCCCAAAAGACAGAAAAGACAAATGAAACTACGGTCAATGTTGTACTCATGTCCCCATCGTTCGAGTCTAACACACTATCTGATACAAGGAGGGACTCATTTGTTGAACGAGATTTAATTACTTGTTCAAGGTCACGACACTAACGACTATTGGGGCAATGACGGGACACAGGCCCTCTGGCCCCCGCAGCAGTGTTTGCTTCGCACCACCTGCTAGCCCAACGGCACCTGCCTATAGGAGGGCAGAGAAGCCAGAAAACCAGAGAAGAATGGACGTGTGTGTGTGTATCTTCTTCCAAACCCACCAACCTTTCCACTTTCGACATGTTGGCAGGTAAACAGATGATGAAGATAAAGTATGGGAAGCCAAAGAAGGCGAGTGCTGAGAAGTCCCAGCCCATGAATACTGCCAAGGTGTCCATCTGCTCCATATTTACACACACATTTGTCAAAATTAAGGCATTAAGACCCACATAAGTGAAGAACATGTTCTGAAAGGTATTAGAAAGTGCTGCTGAAGGCTGATGAGAAGGCCTCAGGGCGAAGAGAACATGAAGAGCTAATGTTTCTTTATTCTGTAAAGAGCTGCTTATGCTAGTCAAGGAGCTCCCAGAGCGGCAAGTTCTCCAGCGTGGTCTAAAGGGATAAATCTGACTCGTGTAATTTCACTGGCCGGGGCCTCAATACACAAGCTACACTTACTGTTTTTCATCTTGATTAAATGGATTTTAGAAATGGAATGATCTTCCCATGTCAGGCAGATGTTCTATACTTTCAGAAGAGCATAATCATCATTAGGCAGAATAAAACGTTTTCTCAATGGCCCTCTGTACAATGTTTCAAAAAAAATCGTTTTTAAGATTTTATTTATTTGACAGAGAGAGAGAGACAGCAAGAAAGGGAACACAAGCAGGGGGAGTGGGAGAGGGATAAGTAGGGGGAGTGGGAGAGGGAGAAGCAGGCCCCCCCATTGAGCAGGGAGCCTGATATGGGGCTTGATCCCAGGACCCTGGGTCATGACCTGAGCCAAAGGCAGAAGCTTAATGACTGAGCCACCCAGGTGCCCCAAATGTTTCAAAATTTTAAAAAAAAATATGAACTTTTGTTTGTCAAAAAACATCATTTAGATGTCTAGGGGCGCCTGGGTAGCTCAGTGGGTTAAACCCTCTGCCTTCGGCTCAGGTCATGATCCCAGGGTCCTGCGATCGAGCCCCACTTTGGGCTCTCTGCTCAGCAGGGAGCCTGCTTCCTCCTCTCTCTCTCTGCCTGCCTCTCCACCTACTTGTGATCTCTGTCAAATAAATAAGTAAAATCTTAAAAAAAAAAAAAAAAAAGAGAAGTCTAAAAGATGGGATGCCTGGGTGGCTCAGTCGGTTAAGTTTCTGCATTCAGCCCAGGTCATGACCTCGGACTCCTGGGATGCAGCTCCATATGAGGCTCCCTGCTCAGTGGGGAGAATGCTTCTCCCTCTTCCTCTGACCCTCCCCCGACTCATGCTCTTGCTCCCTCTCAAATAAACAAATAAAAAATCTCAAAAAAAAAAAGAAAAAAAGCTAAAGATATTCCGGAACGCAGAAAATATTTGTAAATATGTGTGTGTGCGCACGTGTGTGTACATATGAGCTGACATATTACATAAAGAATTCCTACCGCAGCTTAAAAAAAAAAAAGAATCCCCACCAAACATAGAAGACTGACAACCCAATAGAAAAATCGGCAAAAGACTTGAACAGACTTCATAAAAGAGGCTATTCAAGGGGCGCCTGGGTGGTTGTCATTAAGCATCTGCCTTCGGCTTGGGTCATGATCCCTGGGTCCTGGGGTCAAGCCCTGCATCAGAATCCCTGCTCAGCGGGGGGCTTCTCCCTCTCCCACTCCTGCTGCTTATGTTCCCTCTCTTGCTGTGGCTCTCTCTGTCAAATAAATAAAATCTTTAAAAAAAAAAGAGAGAGAGAGAGAGGCTATTCAAATAGCCAATAATCACACACAAAGAGGTATTCAACTTAAATATCCATTAAGGAAACGCAAATTAAAACTACAATATGACACCAAAACACACGCCATAATGGCAGATATTAAAAAGACAACAGCAACGAATTGGCAACGATGCGAAGCAACCCAGAAACGCCTTACACCATGCTGGTGGGAGTATCATCTAGTAAAAGCTCTTTGGAAAACGGTGTTGCAGTATTTACTAAAACCAAACATAGCCGTGCCTTATGACCCAAAATTTTCACCCATACCCAACAGAAGTGGGTAAATATGTGCAAGAAAAAGACAAAAACGTTCATGTTTGGGATAGCCCAAACCTGGAAACTACCCAGATGCTCATCACCAGTGGAATGCCTAAATAACCCGGACACAGCCGCACGGGGGCGACCACGCAGCAGCGAGCGGACGACGACTACAGGCCACAATCCAGATGTCTCAAGACACAATGCTCAGCGAATGAAACAGACACACAAGAAAACAATACTGTGTGATTTCATTTACATCAAGTACAAAACCGGTCTACTGTTGCAGGACAATGGTTATCCTCAGTGGCTGTAGGGATCGCACGGGGGTGGAGAATGAAGAGGGTTTCTGGGGGCGGCCAGCAACATTGTTTCTTGAGCTGGGTGCGGGGAAACACATTTAACCCATAGGGTCCATCCATTCCCATCTGGGGCGGAGGAGCCAGGAAGGAAGAGGTGGTCCATTCAGCTACATGACGGAAACCACGTTGGTGCTCTGCCCCGCTGTAACAAAAGCCCTCTATGATTCCATCCCAGCGGGCCATCCTGACACAAGGCCACACACCCACAGCAGATGAGCTGCAGCGAGGAAAATGTCGGCAGGAACCAAGGGGTCCTGCTGGGGTCTGCTCAAAGCCTCCATGTCAGGGCACCCAAGATGTATTTTTTTTTCCCCAAGATGTATTAAGTAACATCTTATTTGAGCAAGTCAGGTAACCAGTTTGAAGCCTGATTGGTATGTTAAATGAGCCTGTACAAACACACATCATGCGCGCACGCAAACGTATCTTCCCTACACTTAGGCCACAAGCTGGGTGAGCTGAAGGGCTAGAAAATGGCCTCTCTCTTTCTAAAGGACGTGGACTCTACAAAAGGTTTTTCCATGTACCGGGGACCTGATGCCTGACACAGTCCACATTCCTTGCTACCCACTGGGCTGTTCTCTGTTCTAGGGGACGAGACTTAGGGCTATGGCCACGACAGGTGTCCTCGCCAATCTGAGCAGCTGGGTTTCACCATCCTGATGTACAGTTTGCCCAACACTTCCCCCACAGCCGAACAGCCTCGTCTGGTTCTACTCTCTCTTTTTGCCCTGGTGCCCATGGAAACCAGCTGGCAGATGGGTAGTTATTTCTGAAGCTCAAGGTACAACAGATGGCGACTTTCTTTCTTCTCCAAGAGAGCCCCAGCACAGGCTGCTACAATGGCAGTGGTCCTCGGACCCCTCTGTGGCCACGAGGGCCAGGGTCCTCTTGACCTCTTGCCTGATCGCAGCCAGGAGAGTAGTGGCACAGCTCGGGCTGGAACACTCTACAGCTTTCGATGTCAGCAAATATTCCATCCTGCAATGGCTAACTGAAATTTATGTAGCCTTCTGTTTTCTTCTGAATTACACAGGGAGTCTAAATTCACCATAGAAAACCTCTAAAACACAGACAAATGTTAGGTTGCTGATAAGAGGAGCATTGGAAGATCATCACAATGCCCATTTTAGGATATACACCTCTCTCTCTCTCCAGACATAGTCACAATGTAAGAGTTACCAAAAGTAAAATACAACAAAACAAGCGAGATGAGAGAACTGTGTTGAGTGCCTGATATTCTGTGTTAACAAACCTCTCCACAGGCCGCTGAGCCGACGGCCACCCCCTGCACTGGGACACTCAGGTTGTTCTTGGCGTCTCACCATTACTAAGAAGCTGCGATGAACATCCTAGAATAACACCCTTGCTCATTTATCCAGGTAATTCCTTAGCCTATATCCCTAGAAGTCTCTAACCCTCATGTTCTCTGCCCCAGGATCCCCCAATCCCTTAATGGAAGTTCTCACGGCATGAACATCCCTACCCACGTGTTTGTTTTCAAATCACAAACCTTCCTGCAAGAACCTGGCAACGGCGGGGGAGAAAGCTGTGTGATCATTCAGAGGAAGTGGCAGCTCCAGAAGGGCTTGGTGCTGTGTCCCTTGCTGCACAGCTGGCTGGGAAGCTGATCCACGATGGCAGAACCACTTCTTGCTCTTGAACCCCAGGGCAGGCTGCCGCCCTACTTTTAGAACATTCCTGGGTCCAGTCAAGGAATCTGTGTGCGCCCACTATGTGGCCGGCATTGCTCGTGGTGCTGGGGACAGAGCAGAGCACATGACAGGCCAAACCCAGGCTCCTGAGCAGCTTTATCCAGTTACGGTGTTTGGACAATTGACCTATGGTTGTTTTCCACTCTTTTCGCTTCTTTGTGGTTTTCTAGTATTTTTCTACATGGGACATGCTTACTTATGAAAATAACAGCATAAAGAACAAATACGGAAATATACATATATATTGAGTTTTACCTTGTGAAATCTGGGGCTTGTCATGAAGTGCCACCATGTTTAATGCTAAAGGCCCTTGGTCACCTTCCCCTGTCAGCTTTGGTAGAAACGTCCCGAGTGGCCCATCGCCAGTGTCTGCTCGGGCTCTGCGCAGCCCCTGGGGCTGTTTCCAGAAAGACTCACCTTGTGTTGAAGAGAGCAGCCTTCACAGCAATGCAAATGGTGTCGAACAGATTCCCGTCACATTCCAGCAGCTAAGGGAGGCAAGGAGCAGGGTGGGGAGGAAAAGCAAACATCATTTCTTGCTCTAAGTACCATACCAGTTAAAGGACACTGGTTCCCACAAAGCGCTCCCTGTTCACAAGATAAAGAGAAGAACATGTGGACGCTCTCCTGGCGGACGCCAGGCACATTCACCCTCATTGCCAGAGGATCCTTGGCGACCATGCCGGCCTGCACCCCGCAGGTGAGGTCACTGCTGGCCCCGACTGTGGGGCCACCACTCGGGCCCAGCTTGTGGCGGGTCTCCTCTAACTGGCCCCCCAGCCAGCTGGGTCTGCACTCAAGGAGGAAATGATCACCTTTGTTTTGTCCCCAGTGGCTCCCGAGTGTGACTCACCTCTGTGCCCACATAAACCCGGCCTCCAAACAGGTGAATTATGGTGGCCGCTGATGCAGCAGCCACCACCAGGTTCACAGCAGCGTGGTAGCCTCCTGTATGTAATCACCACCGTACAGCTGCTGCCCGAACACAGGACAAACACACCGCGCTGCACATTCGGTGCCACAATTACTAAGTTCCTGCCCAAGAGCATCAACCACGCTTACGTGTGCTCACTCCGCCGCGAAGGTCAGAGCACAGTATTCAGTGGAAGGCAACACATCCTTCTGTCCTCATTTCAGTGACGCCTTGGCCTGAGGCCCCAAGAAAGGAAGGGGAGGCGAGTCTGTACCTACTCATCGGACCTCCACCTCCAGGGTGGACACCGGCCTGTCCCCAGCACGGCAGGATTACTACTTCCTGAAGCCCCTCCACCCCACCGTTGTCAGCACCCGGCTCTGTGCCCAGCAGAGGACTAGCCCTTCCCCCTCGTGGCTCAGACACAGACTGCCGCCCAGTGAAGAGCTCCAGAGGGACTCCTGAGTCAGACCATCGGCTAGGACTCCTGTCTCTGCCACTCAGCCGGGGGCCACTTCACATCTCCGGGCCTCGAGGAGGGTGAAAGTCCCAAAGGTCCCACAGAGCTCTTCCACAGGCTCAATGAGCTCATGTTTGGAGAGCCCTCAGAAGCGTGTCCAGCACACAGTAAGCATGAGCTAAGTGCTTCTAGAGAACACTGCTCCGCGCCTTGGTCTCCCCGAGGCCAGCCTCGCAGACCGAGCATGTGTGCTGCAGGTCCGTCTGCACTGCCGACAGCTGCGCGCTCTGAGCCTGGCTGTGCGTCACAAGCACCTGGGGAGCTCAGCGAAGTGCAGGGTGACACGCTGGCGTGTGCGTTCCACTCCAGACCCCAGGCGGTCCTGGCGAGCAGCCAGGGCTAAAGACCACCGTCTCCCACTCCAATATCCCTGTGCCCGCCTCATGCCAAGAAGGTGCTAGGGAAATGTTGACATCCACTCTAGTGGCTGTGGGGTCTCCCTGCTGGAAGGGACCCTAGGGAGCACATCACCTCCCCCCCCGCCTCCTTGGCAGCTGGGGACATAGAAGCCCTCCCGCTCGTGTCACAGTGGCCTGCCACAAACTCTGGCTCATCAGCAAGAGAGGAAATCAGGAGGGCAGAATGCTAAACCTGATCGGCCCGGGGGTCCCCCCAAAGGGCAGGTACCAGCCTGCCTGCCCTCCTCCCTGGGGTGCAGAGGATAAGCCCACTCCAGACCTCAGGGCCGCCTGCTCAGGCTCCTCTCTGTGCGCCACACCATGGGGTAACCCAGGTCAGGCAGTGCGGGTCTGACGCTCTCCTCTGCCGCTTGCTGGCCTTGTCCTCTGAGCGCCAGGATCCCCCTCGGTACAGCAAAGCCCTGCTTCTCTGTAGGATGACACAAGATCGCACCCTTACCATTCCTGACATGTAAAAGGGGCTCAAAGACCCTAGCCTCCTCTCTTGTGGCCAAGCAGGTGCAGCTTAGTAAGAATCTTTCTGCGACACACAGTGGGACGCCCAGGAGGCAGGGGACAGCGGGTGTGATACGGACACCCAATGGCTTAGTGAGGTCAAGAGCAGGTGCCAGCATTAAAGAGAGGCAATGTCGAGGCCCAACGCCACTCCTCACAAGCCGGCGCTGGGGCTGGCTGCTGAACCTCTCCAAGCCTTACTTCACCTGTAAACGGGGAAGACAGCAGTGTCTGCTTGCCGGAGCCATAGGGCCTACAAGGAAATGTATATAAAGAGCTCATCCTCCAGTGCCTGGGTGGCACCCAACTCCTGGTTTCGGCTCAGGTCATGATCTCAGGATCGTGAGATCGGGCCCCGCACTGGGCCCCAGGCTAAGCAAGGGGCATGCTTGAGTTTCTCTCTCCCTCTGCCCCTCCATCTCCCTGTGTGCTCGCTCTCTCTCAAATATATCAATAAATCTTTTTTTTTTTTTAAAAAGCAAGCTCATCCTCATCCCACGCAGATGCGCCAACTTGTCCAACTTCTGCCCATCACCTCCATGGGATGCCACCTCCAGAGCATCTCTGGTTTTGTGTCTACTTCCCCAACAGGCCAGTGGTTAATTTTAGGTGCTACCATGATAGGACTGTTGTGTGACTTTTCCTGTAGGACGGTACTCTCTGCACGCTATGACACATGCGTTGTATTTAACGTAAAAAACTTATTACAGGACATCATGCTTTTTCCATCTAGTCTCACCCTGGAAGTTGAAGCAGCCACTTAAAGAGGGAAACAGCACCGGCAGGAAAGCAGGCCGACTGGTCTCCAGCAGACGCAGACAGTGCGGCCAGTACACCACATGACACGTACCAGCACGTCCACGTAGAGGATCCAGCAGTGCTCCCGGGGGCTGATGCAGAGGGACTTCAGGTCGACGCTGCTCTTGTTGTTAAATATCCGGTAGAGGGTGTTAGCGATCTCTGTGCCAAGGTCATCACCTCCTCGACCTTCAAATTCAGGGGTAGCATTGGCTGAACTACAAAGAGAGGTAACAGAAAAGCTTAGTGAGTCTTTTCAGAAACAACGAGCAAAGGCATGGGGCTTTGTTCCAGTTGCTCTGCGGAATGCTGGAAGGACGAGCGCTATCAGGAAAGTCGCCACAGTAAGAAAGGATGGCACCTGCCTCTGGCCTCCAGACGTGTATGCAGGGAGCCAGATGGGTACCATGCTGTCTGTCAGGGGGCATGACAGGCATCCCCCCACCCCCAACAGAAGCCATCTTTATCTAAAGAGAAACAAGAGAACAATAGTAAAGTGAACCTTGGCCAGTCATAATTAACTCTGAAGAGTGGAGTACGGCCCTCAGGCAGGCCCAGGAAGCCAGGAGGCCTGGGGACTCAAGCAGTCTGGTCACAGAGGGGTCATTTCACAGACACCATCCCGAGTTTCCATGGCCTGGAATGCACCATGAAACTCTCACAGCAGAAACCACAATGTAAGTACAGTGAGGGACCTTCCTGGGATGACTCAGGTCTGTATGACAGCAGGTCACACTACATCGCTTATCACTGTACTGAACAGCAGGAAAGGGAGAGAGAAAGACTGGAGGCTGATTCAATATTAGATTGTCCCTTTTACTTGATCTGCTATTTTTTCATGAAGAAAAACTTTTCCACTTAGGCCTCCTGAACCTTATGCCCAATGACCTCAATGAAGAAGGAACAGGCATCAACATTTGCTGCCCAAGCATCACTGAGAAGTGTTAAATGGGCAATTTCTGAGGGTTTTGACTTAATAAAAACAAACCCTCAAAACATCAGGGCGCCTGGGTGGCTCAGCTGGTTGGACGACTGCCTTCGGCTCAGGTCATGATCCAGGAGTCCTGGGATCGAGTCCTGCCTCGGGCTCCCAGCTCCATGGGGAGTCTGCTTCTCCCTCTGACCTTCTCTCCTCTTGTGTTCTCTCCCACTCTCTCTCTCTCAATAAATAAAGAAAATCTTAAAAAAAAAAAATCAGTACAGTAAGTAAACACTCCAGGAATCATTTTACTGTATCGAACAGGGTGCAGAAAAGTAAGACCCAGCTGCTTCACAATGGTCTCTACAAAATCACATACTGAAGCTTTCTAGTCCATGCACTGATCCATCTAGAAAGTACCAGCTCCCCGCTGGGCACTGGAGGGAGAGCCTGAGCAAGGCGGATGAAGGCCCCAGGGCGGCAATCTCACAAAGTCAGGGGGAACTTCATGATAGGAAGCAAACAGCAGGAGTGGGGCCGGGGAGGATGTTGACCAGTGCTGGGGGTCACAGGCGACCTCACACCAGAACGTGGGCAGAAGTCAGTCAGGCTGCAGACAGGCGGGGAGGGCATTCCGGGCAAAGCGACACCCATGTGAAGGCTCAAGGCCGTGCCCACCCCATACGTGCAATGCTAAAAGAAATCTCACCTGGGGCACCTGGGTGGCTCAGTGGGTTAAAGCCTCTGCCTTCAGCTCAGGTCATGATCCCAGAGTCCTGGGATCGAGCCCCGCATCTGGCTTTCTGCTCAGAGGAGGAACCTGCTTCCTCCTCTCTCTCTGCCTGCCTCTCTGCCTACTTGTGATCTCTGTCTGCCAAATAAATAAATAAAATCTTAAAAAAAAAAAAAAAGAAATCTCACCTGATACATTTAAATATCCCTGTTGTCTAGTCCATTCGAATATACGCGGAAGAATGACCCCTGAAACAATGAGAGTGTATCACCATATAGTAACTGTGCTTCTCGGACTCTACAGCCTTCCCCTACCACCACGAGCCAACAGAGCCCCCAGCTGAAAGTCTCCAAGAGAAACTTCCATCAGCCTCGCTGTTCCCTCACTGCTTCTGCTGGACATAGGCACCGAGCCATGAAAAGCAGCTCATTTACAGTGAAATAATCAAGTTCCCAGGGACCAACTGAATAATTTTGTACAGCCAGCAAAACAAAAGCTGTTTCTAATTTACACACTAAGCAATTAATATTAAAATCCATCTTGTAAGTGTTTAAAAACACATCCATACAGATCTGAGCAGACAAATCCAGCCAGAGGCACTTATGCTTAAAATGTACACTTTCCTGACTACAGTGGGCCACACCCTGGGGGGGATTAATTACTCAGGTTTTGATGCATCTGTTCTTTTCTGACCCTAAGGGATGGCTTACAAATCTTCCCAGGTCCAACTGGCTGAACTAACCCACCCACAAAACCACGCCCCACTGGGGGTTTTTTCGACACTGAACTAATTTAAAGTGGGAACTTTTCCTATTCTAAAAGACTCCCCCCACCTTTTCTTTTTTTTTTTTTAAAGTGGGGAAAATTTTTTATTTTTTTTATTTTTTAAATTTTTACTTATTTTTTTTTTTAAAGATTTTATTTATTTATTTGACAGAGAGAAAGATCGCAAGTAGGCAGAGGCAGGTAGAGATGGGGGGGAAGCAGGCTCCCCGCTGAGCAGAGAGCCCGACGCGGGGCTCGATCCCAGGACCCCGGGATCATGACCTGAGCCGAAGGCAGAGGCTTTAACCCACTGAGCCACCCAGGCGCCCCCCCCCCTTTTCTTTAAACACATTATTCTTTCAGCACAGCTGGTAGCCAGGCAGAGAAGAAGGTTTAGAAGCTTATGAGGCCACAGAAAGCTCCTGCGTCTGGCTGGTGCCTGGGCCCTGGAGGGACTCGGGGGAAGAGGCTAGAAAAACGGAAGGAAATTGTCGGGGCAGGAGTGGGGACACAATAATACTTCAGGTGACTTGAGAAAAGCCAGAGAACCCATATTCTAACAAAGGATGAAGAGTAGGGTTGGGGTAGAGAACGGAGGGTCCCCTCTCATCACTAGGGGTGCTCCTAGCACCAGGACACTTCTTGGTAGAGGTGGACAGTGATACAGACCCAGAAAAGGATCCTCAGAGACCCTGTCAGAGGACAAGGGTGCCCACAGGGACTGGCCAGGTAACCCCGTGAACAAAGAGCTACTGGTGACCTGCAGGCAGTGATGGAGACCTGACAAACCTTCCAGCCCATCTAAAGGCATTTTAACTCAGCTTTGAAAACAAACTCCGGTAGCGAAACCAAAATCTCACAGGTGGGCCCGGCAAGACCTCTGATGGGCTGACTCTCTCATTTCACCACGAGGAAAACTTGAATGTTCTTTTGGAACCACTGGAAACCCTGTGAGTACGTCAGACGTCCCAGCTCACTGCATTCTCACAACCCGGCGGACGAGCTAGGCACTATTTCTGACCCCATTTTAGAGAAAATGGAACTGAGTCCCAGAAAGGTTACATAATTTGTCCAAGCTCACACAACTCGTGACTGGGGAGCTAAGATTTCAACCCAGGCAGCCTGGCCCTTACCTGCTAGGCGGTACCGGACTCCCGCTCAATGTGTCATCTGCCGCGCCTGGCGTGTAGCCTAACGTGAGTCAAGGTAATGAATGGATGCTCTGGTCTTGGGACTTATTACTAGACCACAAATACTGGAATCAAGGAATGCAGGCGAAAGGAGTCCTAGATAAAAAGCTTCCCTATTAAGTGCAAAGTTAAAAGGGAGAGAGAGTGCAAAGGCTGTTAACCCCAGGGGGTGCCCTGCTCGGAGGTATCACAGTATGTTCTTTCAGTAGCCGAGTATACACTTGGGGCTTGGGACATAAAACCAAGTGCTTTCTGCGTCTACAACTGCCAAAACCAACTCAGATCCTTCATAGAGCGTGACCTAGCCCCTCTTCCCGCGCTGTGGGGAAACTGCTTACCAAGCCAATAAACTAATAAAATTCCTGGGAACGCTGCCGCTCCCAGTTCTCCACCCCTCCTGACTCATCACCTCTACTCTGCTCCCCCTGCTTGGGCCATCTCTGGTTTAACTGGGGTAGGGTGAGATCAGGGCCATGTCTACCTGAGACAGGACTTCAGACATTAGGCCCATTGTTTCCCTGGTGATCAATCTGGCTGCAAATCAATGGAATCTTACAGCCAGGCAGAAGAAAGCGATTTAGTGGGTCCGTGGGGCAGGGCCAACTCTGGCCCTTACCCGTCCAGCCCTGCAGCAGGCCCCAATTCCTCCCATTCCCCTGTGTGCACAGGTGCTCATTCCTGAACCTGCAGAAGCTTCCCCCCACCGTGAGTGGGAACAGGGACAGGAGCACATTCGGAGCTTTTCATGGTAAGCCCCTGACTGAGGTTTCTGGGAGAGTTATCAGCTCTGGAGACTTCCAGAATACAGCTTGCTTCGACTTACTTTCTTTGCAGGTTGCCTGTCTGCTTTGTCCTCCTCCCCCTACCCCAATCAGGCACTAACAGTGACCTCCTTCGAGCAGCACTAAGCAGTGAGGAGCTGAGATCAAGTGGCTCCATCCACCAATTCAGGGCTGAAGCTTCCGGCTCAACATTAGTGATGAATACGAGTGATCACAATGAAAAGTAGTTACGATCTCACAGGGTAGTAGCAGGTGTTAGGCACACTGAAATGTCGATGAATGAAAAGTGTCCTCCTCAACTTCCCCCAGTGAAGAACCGAAGCCTCTCTGAGAGGCTAAACCAGGCTTCCGGATACCCCCTATCAACATGGTGTCAGAGCCACGAAGAGACTAGATGAACCGCCACCTAGTGGTAGCCCAGAGTCACATACCAGCTCCCGAAATTCTTTTTTTTTTTTTTTTTAAAGATTTTTTTTATTTATTTGACAGAGAGAGATCACAAGTGGACAGAGAGGCAGGCAGAGAGAGAGAGAGAGGGAAGCAGGCTCCCCGCTGAGCAGAGAGCCTGATGTGGGACTCGATCCCAGGACCCTGAGATCATGACCTGAGCTGAAAGCAGAGGCTTAACCCACTGAGCCACCCAGGTGCCCAGCTCCCTAAATTCTTACCCTCCTCTGGGTTTCAGATAGAGGGAAACCATCCTCTCCCAAAGTTTCCAAGTTCTGATTTAAAACAGGCTGTTCTCAAGTTACAGCTAACACACCAAAGACACGAGAGAGGAGTCAGGAGGTCCGAGTGTGCTCCCAGTTTCAGTGATGCCAGGCGTCTCCGGCACAGTGCTCAGGAACCCCAAGTCTTTGCTACTCTGTGGGGATGGGGTCAGAGTCAGTGCAGCCGGGTACCCTCCCCAAAGGGCAGCATTCCCAAGACACAGGGGAAATTATGGGGTGGGAGGCAAAGTCTGCCTCAGGTGCCACGTATTCTTCCAAGTAGACAAAACTGAAGTAGAATGAGGTAGCAGAAAAGTAGTTTTCTGAGACTTCTCAAACCACTGGAAATTTAAATAATGAAACCCTGGAAGTTGCTGATCAGTCAAGTCAAGCTGGGCTCAGACTGACAGCACGCCCGACCCCAAGCTCCGGAACAACACCTCTGCTTCGGTCTGAAGCAGACTGGATGAGAGCCTGGGGCTCTCAGCAGATGGCTCGGTGGGGGCACCCTTGGTGCTGGGCACAGCCACAGACGTCCAGGAACCATTCCTATTCGCTGGATGGGAATAAAGGGGGTCGTATATGCAATTACGAGTTGTCTTTGAAGACCCAGGTGAGGTTCCGAACCGACGGAGCTTGGTAAATCAGCGTCTCCCTTCACTGGAGGAACACAAGGTTTTGCAAATGTCTCACGGTGACTCCACCTGCTAAAATGATCACTAACCCAGCCACATGAAGACACTACAGTGTGCCACCTTGCGATTATCCACCTTGATAGAGTCCAGAGAACTCCCTGGGAACTGGAGCTTCTGGGCCTGCGGAGGGTCTCCTGAGCCTTGCAAAGGGAGAAAGGAGAGGAGCAGGCAGCCCTGCTTGGCCAGGAGGGAGAGGCTCCTCCTAGAATCCGGATCTTGGGAAGAGGTGGGTCCAAGCATCCTCCCACCCTGGAGTCACCCTCCCTGTACAGCTAGGACAAGAAAGGGACAAGAGCAGCAGGCTAACCTGGAGTCCTGTTCAGACACAGAGCCACAGTGAAATATGTCCCCTATGCCAAGCATCCGAGGGCAACACCTTCCCTTTGGTGTGGTTGGGCTGACCGTCTGCGGTCGGCTGAAGATGAAGGAGGTACAAGATAATAAAGAGGTGAAAAAGAAAAGCAAATTACAGTCCTTCGCACATGGTGCCTACTCCTCAGTGACTGTTTGCTGCACTGAATCAGGCAGATCAAGGCCAGGAGAGGCATTTTCTTCCACCAAGAGCAAAGGGGTAAGTTGGAGACCTGAACGAGGTCACTGCGACTTAAAGGATGGGCCAGTCCCACTGGATGACTCAGGCTGGTGAGAGATGCCGGGTCCAACCAAGGGGAGGAGACTGCCTCAGGCTGTGGGGGTTGGGGGGTCGCTCAGGGTAGGGTGCAGGAATGGACTGGAAAGAAAACTGGCCAGAAAGCTGACTGCAGATATGTTCTCAGAACTCTGAGCACCACATCCCTAGAAAGTTGGCTTCTGCGGGCTGCAAGGAGTAGTGCAAGCCAAGGCCCAGACTGGGAGAAGCCTGAGCTGGCACGACCAGCTGTACGACCCGGGGGAATTCCTGACCCTCTCTCAAACTGATCGTCTCTCTCAAAGCAATGTTGTGAGGACCAACTTCTTTTTATTTTATTTTATTTTATTTATTTATTTGTGGGGGGAGAGGGAGAGAATCTTAAGCAGGTTCCACGCCCAGTGTGGAGCCCAATTCCACACTTGATCCCACGATCCTGAGATCATGACTTGAGCTGAAATCAAGAGTAGACACTCAACCAACTCAGCCACCCAAGGACCAACCTTTGAGTGTGAAAGAAGACCAGAAGACTCGAACTCATTATATAAATGGGGGGGTCAGCATCTATGCCGAAAAGGTGCACGCAGCAGGCCCAGGGCTGCCATCTTTAGAAGCACCTGCTTGCAAGATGGGCCCTCATTTGCCATCTGGGAACTTGACAAGAAGACCTTTCCCAGTCAACAGTGAACTGTGGTCTGCTGTGCCTGGACTATTTGTGCAAATAATGTGATAAGGTGAATATGTGCTTTCCTTCTAGGAGTCTGGAATTTTGGTACGTGTTAAGCAGAGGGTGCCCATGTGACCAGCCCCAATAAAAATCTTGGGTGCCGAGTCTCTAATGGGCTTTCTTGGGCAGAATCATCACACACATGTTGCTGCGTTTCCGTTGCTATGATAAATCTCAGCCACGAGTTCAACTCTATGCTGGGTCCTGTGGGCCCTTCCAACTAATCTCCAAATAGGGGGGTGGTCTTGGGGACTCTAATACAGAATCGCTACTTTATACCGGCACCTAGCATGAGCTAACAGAGATCTTTACCAACTCAAGAAAACCTGCTGTCACCACCCAATTAGAATCGAAGTTACAGACGGAAGATGTGACTGGGCCCCAAGCCCAAGAAAGGGGAGGCAAAAGATGGGGGAGGAGGGGGCTGGGAACACTTCCCGAAAGCCCGCTGGGAGCTAATCATTGTGGTGGTGCCCACTTTGTCTTCCTAATTTCCTTTCTTCATCATTGCAATAATATCATTATTCCTATTTTTTAGATAAAGAAATTCAGGCACAGAGAGACTGAGTAACTAGCCTGAGGTCACACAGCTGGCCAGAAGAGTCTGGCTGGCTGCAGAAAGTGCAGAGTCCTGGCTCCTCCCAGTGCGCACACTGCCTGCCTCGCTGCCACTCCCTCCATCAGGCTGTTTGGCCGGCCCT
This sequence comes from Enhydra lutris kenyoni, assembly GCF_002288905.1. NCBI lineage: Eukaryota > Metazoa > Chordata > Mammalia > Carnivora > Mustelidae > Enhydra > Enhydra lutris. The sequence goes on along the minus strand of NW_019154094.1, from coordinate 4,135,462 downwards.
CCTCCTTTCTCTGCCAAGCAAGTCATGAAATGTTTTCTGCAAAACTAGAGCAGGAAGAGAAACAGGGCATCTGAGACCAAATGACCCTTACCATCTATGTTTGATATTTTTCAAAGCATCACAAAACCCACCATTTCATTTGACTCTCAGAACCACCATGTGCCGGGCTGCCGGGCAATGCCCTCCTTTCTCGGACGGGGACAATGAGGCCCAGCACAGACCGGGTGACTAGGACAAGGGCAGGACTCAAGCCAAGGCCTTCTTCCACATATCCCAGTGTCCGGCACCCAGGAGGAATGCGGGAAATACCTGCGGGCTGCAGGAATGATGACTGAATACAAAATAAAAGTAGGTTCAACAGGAAACCAGAGGTTTCGTCTCTGAATTTTCTTTTTTTTTTTTTTTAAAGATTTTTATTTATTTATTTGACAGACAGAAATCACAAGTAGGCAGAGAGAGAGATTGGAGGAAGCAGGCTCCCCGCCGAGCAGAGAGCCTGATGCGGGGCTCGACCCCAGGACCCTGGGATCATGACCTGAGCCGAAGGCAGAGGCTTTAACCCACTGAGCCACCCAGGCGCCCCTCTGAATTTTCTTTTAAATCTTTTTTTCCTTTAGAGAGCGTGGGAGGCTCAGTTGGCTAAGTGTCTGACTCTTGATTTCAGCTCAGGTCACGTTCTTGGTGTTGTGGGATGAAGCCCTGATTCGGGCTCCACGCTCAGCAGGGAGTCTGCTCAAGGATTTTTTTTCTCCCTCTCCCTCTGCCCCTCCTGCCTAGCTCATGCACACAATGTGCTCTCTCTCTCTCAAATAAATAAATGTATCTTTTTAAAAATATACATCATTTTTCTTTCCAAACATATGCATAAGGATGCCTGGGTGGCTTAGGTGTCTGACTTTTGGACTCACCCAGGTCTTGATCTTGGGGTCGTGAGTTCAAGCCCCACATTGAGCTCCACACCCAGTATGAAGCCTACTTAAAAAAAAAAAAAAAAAAATGTGGGATGCCTGGGTGGCTCGGTTGGCTGAGTGTCTGCCTTTGGTTCAGGTCAGGATCCCAGGGTCCTGGGATCAAGTCCCTTGTCAGGTTCCTTGCTCAGCAGGGAGCCTGCTTCTCCCTCTGCCTGCAGCTCCCTCTGTTTGTGCTCTGTCTCTCTCTCTCAAATAAATAAATTTTTTTTAAAAAATGCAAAGTACTGACCAGTCAACGAAGAACTCCAAGTAACCTTCATTTGGTTTCTCTAGCTTCGGTGTCCCCATTTCTGCTTTCACTCCCACCAAGATGTCTGTGTGACCCTGTAGACACATGCAAGAAGGGGAGAAGGGTCCTCACTCAGGGCAGGTAGCCAGATACCCAACCGCCAACCTCCTCTCCCAGACTAGGCCCCTGGGGGACTCTTTTAGGAGCACTGCAAAGCAAAATGGGAAGTGGCCCTTTGAAGAGGTAAGGGGCCCTTCAGATCTGTACAGATGCCCTCCCGGAGTCTGGCTTCGGTCTTGGATTCCCTGGAAAAATATGCACTCCCGAAGCCCAGAGGGGACCGCAGCTGGCTCCCTAGGGCCTGCCTGTCCTCCCCCAGGGCATGGCCTGTGGCCACAGGGTACTCACCAGCTTGACCCTGGCAGACCCACTGGTGTTAGACACCACGTCGGTTTCTACTTCGACACATCGGTAGTCCTCACAGCCACGGCCATCCACACGGAGGTCCTCCTAAGGGCAATAACCACAACCCTAATACAACCAAAACCCAACCACCAACAGACATCTAAAATCATGCATGCCATCTCCCCCAGGAGAACTAGGCAACACAGCATTGCCCCTCTCTTAGCAAATCACCCAGAATTCTGTCCTTGTAGTGAGGAACAATATTAGTATTTTCCACATGAGAGAATGAAGACTCAGAGAAGTAAAGCCATGTATCTGAGGTCCCACGACTGGTGAGAGCAAAGCTGGGTTTCCATCCAGGCCCAAACGGGGGCAAAGTCCATACTACATCTCACGACCCCAAACAGGCACATGGAACAGACAAAATCAGAATGAGAGACAAAATAAGCTGGCGATTCCCAAACAGCATCAGGAAGTCTATGCTGTCAGAGTTACATCTGCCCCAGCTGTGCCCCCCCAAACTTAGCAAGATCTACGCCGTGGACAGCCAAAGACATCCAGTGCTTCTCTTCTAAAGCAGGCATTGTCGAGAACAGGGACAGCGCGCTTTGGCCCGAGGGCCACCTGCTTCTGTGAAACACTGTACTGGAACACAGCCACGCCTGCTTCACGCTACGATGGCAGAGCTGAGCGGTTGTGATGCACATCTAACCTGCGAGCCCCAAATCTTCACTATCCAGCCCTTTATAGGAAAAGTGTGCCAACCCCTGCTACGGAAGATGGCCTTCAGAGTGGTCTGCGTACTGCCTACCCCTTATCTCCGAGTATTGACTTCTTCCGTGATCTACGTCCATCAGCATAACTCACGGACATCTGCTCTAGGCTGCGGCTGTAACCCAATACTGTCCTTACTTACGCCGTTGCTCCAAGTGTTCCCCATTTGGCCACTGGGGGTTCCTCTGGGTCGGTTCCTGCATTCTTTCAACATGCCTGAAATCGTTTCCAAGCACATCTTTACCTCTGACAAGACAGGATGTTCCAAGCCTCTGGTATTCTCCCTGCCCCGGCCCTGGGATCAGCCCTTTCTCCAAGGAGTCCTGGTTCCTTTCACTGAGGAACCGTGCTTCAGAAACCAGGATCTGGCTGCTCAGTAAGTTCACTGCCGCCAGGGACCCACTGCTTCCAGAACTTCCCGGCAGACCGAGCTAGATGACATCTGCGTACGCTAACCCACAGCTGCGCTTATTTCTGAGTCTGTCCACGTAACTGTCGAAAGGCCACGTGTGCACGCGGAGAGTTGGTTCTAACCTTCCTCCTTGTCTTATTGGTAACTTCTTTCTCAGAAAGGGAGAAACCTGGCTCTCATTATCTGCAACGTATTTATGTATTTGTTAAATCCTGAGAACCAAATTTACACGGAGGACCGTTCTTTTCGTCTCCAGCCTTAGAGTGCCCACCCGGAATCCTGCTTCCCAGTGGTCCTCCCCATCCTTCAGTGTGGCTCTACTACTCCCCCACACTGTGAGTTTCATCTGTAACTGTGCTCCAGGGCGGCTCCCTCATATCCCGGCTACTTTTAATTACTCATTTACTTTTCTGGTATGTGGGCTATTGCCGCGACTCTAGGATTCAAAGTTATCAGGAAAAGTGTACTCAGGGAAAGGCCGCTCTCCCCTCGCCCTATTTTCATGCCCCCTTCTTTCTAGCTCTTTCCCACTCACCCCAGGCAGTCTGTTTAATTGCTGGTTCATCGTTCTGTATCTCCTTTGCACAAATGAGCAGATACATGAATTTATATCCCTTTCTTCCTTATATGAAGAGTAACATGCTATAGACACGCTTTTATACTTTGCTTTTTTTTTTTTAACATTTAATAATACATATGCAGGCAATCACTACACATCAGCTCATGGAGATCTTCCTCATTCTTTGTAAACATTTCTTGAAAGCACTCTTCTTTCAGAAAAGGACTCATTAGCTTTGTCAGATTCTCAAAGGGGTTAATGCTCCTCAAAATGTTTATTATTTTTTAAGATTTTATTTATTTATTTGACAGAGAGAGAGAAACCACAAGTAGGCATAGAGGCAGCAGAGTGGTGGGGGGTGGTGGGAGCAGGCTCCCTGCTGAGCAGAGCCCAACGTGGGACTCTATCCCAGGACCCTGAGATCATGACCTGAGCCGAAGGCAGAGGCTTAACCCACTGAGCCACCCAGGCGCCCCATCTCCTTAAAATGTTTAAAAACACTGTCCTAAAGTATGTAACTGAACCAAATTTACCTTTAAACTGCCTGGCTAACCGCATATATGCCTGACATTTTTATTTGGAGACACTGAAATCCAGCAAAGCATTGTACTCACCCAGCTCTGCCCTTCCACCCTGTTTCTACTCTTGCCCTATCCCCCTCCTGTTAATGCAGAGAAAATACACATCACTAGACAGCCTGAAGTTCCTCTGAGGCTCGTCCGCTCTCCAGGCCATCCCCTTCCTGGAGGGAGTCTCCATCGTGAGTCTGGGGAAGACCAGTACTTGAAAAGCAACAGAAGTTCAAGTCTAGGAAATGAACCTCCGGGGCGGAACTCCATAAAGTGATTCCTCTTCCCTGGAGGATCCCAAAACTACATAATAACTGCCTCTTGATGACCCCACCCAGAGAACAGGAAAGGCTTCCTAGGTTAATCTCTGATGCTCCATCCTCCCAGGTGTGCCCTGTGAGGAAAGTGAAAACAGGCCCAGAAACGTGATTTACGAAGGCTACCCCTGCCTGAGCTGCAGGTCAGGTGCAAGTGTGAGCAGTGACGAGGACTCTCTTGGTCATGGGCTCCAGGCCTGGTCTCGCATAACTAGCTGCCTGATCTAGGACAAGATGCTTGAAACTAGTACCTCCTTTGTTAAAAGATGGACATTGAATCAGAAGGCCTCAAAGGTACTTCTCTAATTCTACAGATCCATAAATTAAAACAGCCACAATTACTTGCAAAAACTAATAGGAGCTATTCTCTAATGGGCGTTTACTATATTTGGGATAACGCGATAGGAATGCTACACAGCTGACACATTTAACTCTCACAATAACCCTGTAAGATAGCTTTTTTCATCCCTTTTACAGATAAGGAAAGAGGATAAAAGATGCTAAATGTCTGGCCCCAGGTCACATGGCCAGTAAGAAGCACTTGAACTCCAAGCCAGAGCTCTTAACCCACAATTCCACATGGTCCTCTGCATTCCGGAGGGTCTCTCCACTGGGCAACAGGAGACAGCCTCCCTCGAAGGGTGAACTGCTGGCTCTACCAGTTGGTCACAACAATGGAGAAAACAACTCTGAACGCAGGGAGGCCACAGGTGACAGGGCTTCCAACTATGGCTTTAAAATATCACTTTTCTGGAAAGATTTAGTCATTACCCTTTGTAGTGACAATGCCCCTGTTCCAGGATGGAAAACCAGGCCTCACCAGGTACTGCCTTTCCAGCCTTTAACTCACTCTCTGCACTCTTAATCTCGAATAACAAACTGAGGGATGCTGGGGGGAGGGGGGTGGGGTTATGGACATTGTTGGGGGGGATGCTGTGGTGAGTGCTGTGAAGTGTGTAAACCTGGAGATTCACAGACCTGTACCCCTGGGGCTAAAAATACATTATATGTTTCTTAAAAAAATTAAAATTTTTTTTTAAAAATCACTCTCTGTTCCCTGAAGAAGGCTCACTGGGAAAGGCTCAGGTGACAAGTAAGAGATAAACAAAAAGCTATAAATTTTCCTTCCCAAGGATGCACGCAGTATATATTTTTTTTTCATAGAAAAAAAGCACCGAAGAGAATAGGAGAAAAACAAACCAAAAACAAACAAACAAACAAACAAATTAGTCCACAAATCATTGCACTCAGGACTATTTTTTTCTTAAAATCCAGCTTTCCTCATAAAAGGCTTAAAAATTACCCAAACCGGGGCGCCTGGGTGGCTCAGTGGGTTAAAGCCTCTGCCTTCGGCTCAGGTCATGATCCCAGGGTCCTGGGATCGAGCCCCGCATCGGGCTCTCTGCTCGGCGGAGAGCCTGCTTCCCTCTCTCTCTCTCTCTCTCTCTCTCTGACTGCCTCTCTGCCTACTTGTGATCTCTGTCTGTCAAATAAATAAATAAAAAATCTTAAAAAAAAAAAATTACCCAAACCTGCTTGTTCTGGCTCAGAGCCAGACTCCCTACCAAAATGTTTATTCACCAGTAGTACCCGGAAGCAAGGGAATTAATCCATGTGTGACCATTTAAACAGGGGCTGCCCCACAGCAAAAGCTCCATCCAAAAACCCAACAGAAATGTCAACAAATGCTGGACACCGCCATGGAGTGATGGGACAGGGTTGCCCTTCTCTGCAGAGGGGGCTGGGACAGCTCCCGGTTGACTTTCCAGTTGTTTCTTACCCAGTCACAACATCTCTGCCAACTGGGTGTGGTGTGGTGTGGTGAAGTCCTTTCCAACCCATATGTATATATGTGTGTGTATAGATATACACACACACATATATATATTTAATATATTATTTATATATCTATTTTATGTACTATATATATATATATATATATATATATATATTTAAAGATTTATGTATTTATTTGAGTCAGAGAGAGACAGAGAGAGAAAAAGAGCATTCTGGGGAGAGGGACAGAGGAAAAGAAAGAGAGAGTCCCAAGCAGACTCCCCACTGAGCATGGAGCCCAACGTGGGGCTCCCTCCCATGACCCTGAGATCACGACCTGAGCCAAAACCAAGTGTTGGATCCTCAACCAACAGAGCCACCCACACGCCCCTCAACCTGTATTTAAATCTCTCCTGTCACATACCAGCTTTGTGACCTTGCGCAAGTTAACTCCTCAACAGCTTGGAGTCCGTCTCTTCATCTGGAAAGCAGGAATCACCCCAAGTTTACAGAGTGAGAGGAGAATCCAAAAGCCAGGAATCATTTAGGGGACCCTCAGCACACTGTAGCACACACTGTAGCACACACAAGTGCCTCCTGCACAGTTCCCTTCTCCCGCTTCCCACCTATCCGCTATCAGCTCACTGAATCCTCGAAAACAAGCCTGCAGGGAGCTTATGCATGAGGAAGGTCACTGAGGCACCCATTTCGCTGTCCACGGCAGAGTGGAAGGACAAGGGACTCCACCCAGAAACACTTGTCTCAGACCCAAGTAACCCAGTCCTATCACTCGTTAAAGGAAGCTGACAAGTCGGCTCTACTAACCTAACATGCTTGGGAGAATTTAGACTGTGGCCTTGGCAGTGAGGTTAACCCCCCATTACCTTCTTCTGACCTGTCCAACACCTCGGACCTGCTACAGAACGGAGACTAGAACACTTCTCCTACTAGAATGCAACCCCACTTAGGAGAAGGACCACATCAGATCCGGCTCTGCAGGCCATGGCCCAAGTCACAGCAGGCAAAACCAGATGTCAGTCCTCGTTCACCTTCCGAGTGTACTGAGTAGTCTGCAATTCGAGGACGTGATTCTGTTCCCTTCACAGAGCACCTGGGTGCAGGCTTTTCGTGCCATGGGCCCGCAAATGGGAAGGGCACAGGACTCAGAATCAAGAGTCCTGGGGGTTGCCTCCAGCTTTGCATGGCCGGGTTGAACAGCTGAATACTGACTGTTCCGCTTTACAGCTAAGGACCCCAGTGTCAGCCTTGTTCCCCCTTTTTTGTGCTGTTCTGCCAACGATGCTTACAATGAAAACTAGAGCCACAGAAAAGAAATGGAAATCATCAGCTGAGCTACACCTCCCTTCAACTGCCAGGAGAAATTCCGTAAGACGGCTTTGACAAAGTCCAGAGAGGAATGCCTCTTGGTGGGGCTCATCCATCGCTAGGGCCTGGTCTGAAGCCTTGAAGGCCAGTGTCATGTCCAGGTCACGGCCACAGCACCAAGAAGCAGGCCTGTGGGAAGCCTACCCTGCCTCTGGCTCCACTGAGGCCACGTGACTGAGCCACGGTCCACGTCCAACAGCCAGAGCCTGTGGTGGGGGTGTTTGACCCCACGTACAATCCGGAGAGCAGCCTGCTCCTCCGGCATGAAACTGACTCTCTCCTTGGAATCTGATCTCTGACCCGGGAAATACTTAAGAAGGGAGTTCAAGAGGAACTGACAGGTCAGGTACAGAGGGTGGCCAGAGCGACCACGTGAAAGAAAGGCCAGGGTGGGGGACGGGGAGGCGGTGACAGATTTTTTTGCCAAGATGAAGGGAAGCTGGACAGCAAGTGCTGCAGAGAAGAGATACACTCCAGGAGAGCGGAGTGGAGGTGTCAACACCGACATAAAGACGAGCGGAGAGCCACACAGACCACTTGGTCCATGGTGGAGCTGCCTTGGGACTTTCAAGCCCTTGCCACAAATCTGCTTTTTCTGGAGATGATTTAATAATCTCTAGCCCTCAATTGCCACAGGCTGAACCGCTGGCGGGGTCACTGTGAAGGCTGGGAACACAGTGTGCACAGTTCAGCACAAAGCCACACTTCTGACGGAAAAAACAAACTTGAAAAAAACCCAACATCTCTTCGGCGTTGACCACCTGCCAGGCACGCTGTATTTCCCCATCTCAACATTTCTCACAAGCCCATTCTGCCCACCCACCCCCCACGATGGATACAGTCTCATTTTACCAGAGGGAGCTGGCTCAGAAACTCAGGTAAAATCGCTCTCACTGTGAATGGCGCGGCTGGGAAAAGGGCTCCGCTTTGTCTGGTTCCCAGGTCCTCCTGCGAACCCAGTAGGAGACCACACGACCTCAGGTTGGCAGGAGCAGGGACTCAGCAGCAGACTCTCAGCTGGACCAGGCCAGTGGTCCACCGGTAGGCCAATGTCTGCTGGCGGCATCAAAATCTCCTGACACTTTGTGAACACGTCCATTCCCAGGCTCCAACACCAAAGGTAGAGATTCAGAAGGTCTGGGCAAAGCCTGGGAATCTGCATTTTGCAGGTGAATGAAAGGTACTTCAAGACTTCAGAATCACCAGGCTGAGATGGAGGTCAGCTGTGTCTCCTCAAGAAGAAAACGCACACCTAGCCAGTTGCTCAAACCCAAAAGAGGGTAAACCCTAGATTCTGCAAATTCTAAAATCTGCCCCCCACAATCACTGAGTATTGTAAATAGAGAAAAAAACAGTTTGAGATACGAGTCGGTAAAACAAAAGCTGTACAAAGAAAGGCAAATACAGTTCTAAAGGAATTAACGAAAGTGGGAACGATATGGGGCGTCTGGGTGGCTCAGGGGTTAAAGCCTCTGCCTTCGGCTCAGGTCATGATCTCAGGGTCCTGGGATCGAGTCCCGCATCAGGCTCTCTGCTCGGCAAGGAGCCTGCTTCCTCCTCTCTCTCTCTCTCTGCCTGCCTCTCTGTCTACTTGTGATCTCTGTATGTCAAATAAATAAATAGAATCTTAAAAAAAAAAAAAAAAAGCAGGAAAGATACTACTTGGAAAGATAACAATACAGTATATACCATGAACTATTTAAAGTCTAGAAAAATGGAGTGTGGGAGGGGGCAGTGTCCAGAACGTCCCCTCTTCCTTCTTGTTGCTCACATGCTTCCAGATGGAAAAAGAAAGAAAGAGAAGTAGAAATAGGGATTCTCTCTGGCCCTTGCTTTGGGAACCCTATTTAAGGACCAGACGACCAAGGCTTTCACTGCAGTAGGAAAGCACCATGAAAGTCAGGTACGGGCTCTTGTGATCACACAGATCTGGATTTCTGTCCCCGCTCCACCACGTACTCTCTGTGTGACCATGGACCCTGTCGGAGCTCAGTTCTTCATCTGTAATATAGAGATAATAATACTCACCTTCAAGCCAGTTTCAAAGATTCGATGACATAAAAATTATAGTATGTGCCTAACCAGGGTGGGACACCTCAGCCTTCAAAGGGTGACAGGGAACCTAACAGAAACCAATCCAATCATATACTAAGAATACTGATGGATCAACCTTTCCATTGATCCTGTCCACGGATCCCTTTGATCCGCTCCCTTGGATCCATTCTCCATCCTTCTCTGGCCTCATCTGTGCACCAGGTTATCTCCTTCTCAACTACATCACCTGTACTCCCTTCACTGTCTTGTGGTTGGGTCTAGCCAATGAAAGGTCCAAAAGGAGATGAGACAATGCTTCCCGTCCCCCCTCCCTAACACCCCAAACCGGGGCCACATTTCTGACAGCGCTTTCATCTGGCCAAGCCTACGGTGTCTGTTGAGCAGCTCTTCCTCCACAGTTGTAGCTATCACTGGCATCTAGTAACACAACTGCCTCCCTCGACCCTTCAGCCTAGGGGTAACAGCTCCTCCCTGTTGAGATGAGCCATTGCTCATCTCTGGGCTCCTCAGTATCTCTTGTCAATTACCTGAAACCCACCCACACCACTATAAATAGTGGCATCATACAAGTCTCCTGAATTATCTGAATGGGATTCCATATTCTGCCAGAACCTAATATGATTCATCCTCCTTGCGGACAAAATGCTTTCTCTCAAGTGTGCCCCATGCTCCCAGTGGCCATTTTTGAGCCTAATGATTCTGTCCGTCCTTTCATCTGACCCAAGCTGAAGCAAGGACATTTTTCTCCTGATGATGTTGGAACTGAACTAGAAGGGATGGCTTCTTATATACAGAGGAACCATAATCCCAGGAGCTGAGAGGTAACCACACTCCTCCTACCATGTGGCCTGAGAAACCACAGGCCAGTCTGAAGAGAGGTAAGAAAAAGCAGAGGCGTAAAAAGCAGCAGAGATAAGCAAGGGAGAGCCTGAAGATGACCCCGAATCCCTAGAATAACACTCACAACCTTCTAAAGCATATTTTTTGTGCTTGAGTGAGTTTGTTGGTTACCATTACTGGCAACTGACTCCTCAACATACATTGTGAGGTTAATTTCAACTGCTTCCGGGTCACCTCTGTGGTTCAATTGGTTAAGCGTCTGCCTTTGGCTCAGGTCATGATCCCTTTTAAGACCTGCCTTACAAGTCCCACATCAGGCTCCGTGCTCAGCAGAGAGCCTGCTTCTCCTTCTGCCTGCCACTCCCCCTGCTTGTGCACGCACACTCTCTCTCTTGCTCTCTCCCTGGCAAATAAATAAAATCTTTAAAAAATAATAATAATTTCAACTGCTTCTAATGACCACCAAACCAAGACGAAATATCCCTGAAATAGTAAAGGAACCAAAGGCTGAAAGGAAAGGGATGACAGATGCTAAAACTGACCATACTGCACAAAGGTGAAAAGTAAAACAAACAAGCAAAAACACAAGTAGGTCTACAGACACAAGAAAGAACAGAATTCCAGGGAGGTACCGTATAAGGTGCACTGCCAGCACTCAAAGACCAACAAAACAAAAGTTGAGGTGATTTTAGAACTGAGTCAGTGGAAACCCCATAGGAAGCTTAATCACCTGCCTTCTGACCTTTATTCAGATGGTGTCAATGCTATTTCCCTTCTCCATAAATATAGCAAATTTGTAGCCAACACTAATAGTCCTTACAAAGAGATTTCTTTAAAGTCAGTTACTCTGGGGTTTCCTGGGTAGCTCAGTTGGTTAAGTGTCTGCCTTGGGCTCATGCCATGATCCCAGGGTCCTGGGAAAGAGTCCCGCATCAGGCTCCCTGCTCGGTGGGAAGCCTGCTTCTCCTCTCTCTGCCTGCTGCTCCTATGCTTGTGCTCTCTCTCTTTCTCTGTCAGATAAATAAATAAAATCTTAAAAAAAAAAAAAAAGTCAGGTACTCTGCATGGCTCCATGATACACAGAGCAGAGCATTTACCAACAACTGTGGCCCTAATATTAGGTTCGTGGTACGGATTAGATAGAGATTTAACTTTAAAAATAAAAAGAGGGGTGCCTGGGTAGCTCAGTGGGTTACAGCCTCTGCCTTCGGCTCGGGTCGTGATCTCGGGGTCCTGGGATCGAGCCCCGCATCCGACTCTCTGCTCTGCAGGGCGCCTGCTTCCTCCTCTCTCTCTGCCTGCCTCTCTGCCTACTTGTGATCTCTGTCTGTCAAATAAATAAATAAAATCTTTAAAAAAATAAAATAAATAAAAATAAAAAGAGTGCCCAACTGACCTCCCTTTTAAGACCTGCCTTACTCAAACAATCTCACAGAGTACCCACTAATCGCTGGACAATAACTAGGTTTTAAAAGGACCAAATGACAGATCACTACCTCGAAGATCCATGAGAAAGGAGTGACTGAGCCTCCAAACCTCCAAACCCTCTAGGATCAGGCATCTAGCCACCTCAACAACCTGATCTACCACCACCACCCCCAGCCCACCCCTGTGGCTTCACACCTCCTCCACCTGAGAGCCTGCAGATTCAGAAACTCTTCCTCCAGAAAGGCTCAAGCCTATTTAATGCTTAAGCATGCTGAGAGCTCATTTCAAATGTTATTTCCTTAGGGACGCTTCCCCTGACTTCCTGGACTAGATCAGGTCCCTGACTTCTTCTTCGTTCACAGCCATCAGTACAATTTTACATACAAGCACACAAATAGATCTACAATTTGTCTCCTCCTTCTAGCATGGGAACTATATAAGGGCAGGATCCTTCTCATCCCTTGAGTCTAGCTTAGTTCTAGGTCAAATGAACGAATACGGAGTCCTGAAAACACAAAAGAGGGACACTTGACATGGATTTAAGGGAGCAATTCCACCTCCTTAGGGAAGACTTCAGAGCATCACAGTCCCCAATATTGTATAGCTCCTTTGACCTCCACTAACTATACCACTCCCTTAGCATATATGTTACATTCCATTGCCTTTACTTTATTCATCTTTGAAATAATAAGGAAATCAATGGCTGAGGGAAAGGGGATGCCAGAAGCTGAATTTGACCATACTCCACTGTATGTGAAAAGTAAAACACAAAATGATTAGGCCTCTAGAGGCAAGAACAGGATTCTGGTCAGGTTTCACCAAGACGTCTGGGGATGTCTCTAACCTGGGTAGGTTACAAACAAGAAGGACACACTTGGCTTTCCTTGGTAGCTCATTACACCCAACATTCTCCAATCTCACTCAGGAGTGGTCTTGGCTTCAAGGGCAGAAAACTGACCACAGAAGATCTGAATATAGTTACAGCTGCCTCTAAGGATCTTAATAATCCACTGCAAAACTAAGTGCCACTGGCTGTAGAGCTGCTTTTTAAACATTCTTCCCCCTTTATTTGTAAGGGGGAATATATGTAATATATTTATTTATATTTCCAAAGCGCTTTCCCCTCATTGCCTTCTCTCCCTGTGCTTCCCAACCACGAGGTAAGGAACAGCGGGCCAGAAGCCTCCCGCCAACCCCCGTTTCCTAGCAGAGAAAAGTGAGGCTCGGCCCAGGGATGCGACTCCCTAAAGCTGAAAAGACGGCCCTGGGGGCGGTGCTCCCTCGCTAAGAAAAGGCCTCAGGGACCGCCTTCCCACCCAGGTTGGGAACCTTGTAGACGCGGCAGGTTTCAAGTACGCACACAGCCCTAAGTGCACCCTCGCGGTGGGATCCTAAAGAGACTCCCGTTGCAGGCTTCGGGCTGCAAACGCCGGCCGCAGAGCTGTCTAATGACCAGGTAAACCCAGAACGCCGCCTGGCAGCCTCCTCCCGAGGGAACCGAGGGCGCGCCGCCACCCGCAATGCCAGGGGAACCCGATGGCTGACGCCGCGGCTCAGCTACCTGAACGCCGTGCACGATATACACCTTCTCAGCCTCGCTCAGCGCCACCGACGCCATGCTGCCGAGCCGCTCCGCTCGTCGCACGTCATCTGCTCGCGTCGCCCCGGCGCGGACAGCTCCCCCCCCCCACGCGCCCTGCGTCATCAACCTGCGCGGCGGCCGCTCCTGCAGCCACCGCCGCTGCCGCCACCGCCGGCAGCTCGATGGGCTTCTCCTGCGCGCCGCCCGGTGTCTGGACGAGTCCAGGAAGCCGCGGCGCCTCGTGCCGGGGAGCCATCGCTGCAGCCCGAAGCCGGGTTCCGGGTCGGGGGCTGCAAGGGGAGGCGACGGCGGCGGCGGCGAGAGCCCCACCGGGGGCCTGGGACTGGGGAACTGCCTCCGGCTTCACGGTCAGTTGGGAGGGGGAACTGGGGTTGAGTGAAAAGGCTGGGATGAGGCCAGAGGCGCGGGCCGGGGCCGGAGCTTAGGACTTGTAGTGGGAGAGGCGCGCGTCGCAGTTTGCTCAAAGCCAGAGTTGAAGTAGCAGAGCGAGTGTGTGTGTGTGTGTGTGTGTGTGTGAGAGAGAGAGAGAGAGAGAGAGAGAGGAGAGGAGAGACCTGAGAGAAAGAGAAAGGTCCTGAAAGGGAAACCGACCGACCCTGAGCGAGGGGAGGCGGATGTCATGATTGGCCTGAGGGGCTGTCTCCTTGCTTTCCTCCCCTCTTCCCCCACCCCCATCCCTCCGTCCCGCATTTCCCTAGTCCCTAGGATGTGTGAAAAGAAGAGGCGGTGAAGCCCTCTTTACTTCGTTCTGGGTGGGGAGGGTCCGGGCCCGGAGTGAGTGCCCAGTAGTCCCAGGGCGTCCTCACTCCACCCCAAGGATTCCACCCCTGCCCACTCTCTCGGGCTGACCAGACGTGACCCTGAACGTTGCAGGATTTCCCCTTGCCCCAGGTGGTCGCTGGAGCATTATCCCAAAGAGAGGAAGGGGCAGAGTCTTGGTAGCTGGTGCTGGCCAGGGGCACAGTGTCCAGGCGTCCCCAGTGCTTCCCAGTGATGGCTGGAAGCCTCGGCTTGATGGTGTGGTCGCTGGGAGCTGTAGACAGCTGCGTGGGGGCGGGGGGCGGGAATCCCAGCCCTGGCCGTGGCCAAGTTGGAGTATGCGCCTTGGATATCCAGAAGGGATACCCACAAGGTGAATATAGGGTCACTGCAGGAACCCAATAAGGCAAGGCAAGATAAGGTATGGTACAGATTTTAAAGAGGTCATGTGGATAAATGGGGGAAAGTTAACACAGAGTGACTGAAGCAAGGGTGTCTGATCACTTTTCCAAATGTCCCTCTTTTAAGGAGACTCCCTGTTCTGAAAAGTGAAAATACAGTAACCCTTGACAGCTTGATCATCTGAAGAATGTATTTCTTTGCTAGTAGCTTCGATACTGTCTCATAGGTGACTATTGAGAGCTTACTAGGGATGGGCTTTGGGCCAACTTTGGAACACTAAGACAAATAAAACACGATTTCTGCCCAGAGTAGCTCCCCAGGCAGAGGGAAAGGCTCTAGGGTCAACATAACCACAGAACATGGTTAAGAACTATAGTGGTGGCACCCATGAATACAGTGGGATTAGGGAGGTGGGTCAGAGGAGGGTACAGGGAAGAAGTACCTGCCCATATTCTTAAGCTGTAAACTCCTGGGTTCCAAAATAAATAATCACTTAGTAGACTGGACATGAGTTGCTTCTTATGTCTTCATTGTTCTCTTATAAGTATACCTATAGGGAAGACATCCTGCAGGGTTGGACTTGGCCCTCCAGGGAGACTGGGAGAGGTGAAGCCGGAAGGCTTTTCTTCCAAATGAAAGCACAGGTGCCCCACCTGTTGGGGCACATAGGAATCTTTGTGTGGTTGGACACCTGGTTTCTATGTGAGGAGCTTTGTTTGTGATGAGATAATAAGGCGCTGCTGATGTTAGAAATGATATTCTGTTCTAGAGATTGCTCAGAAAGTAAAGACTCTGAACATGGAGTTTTAGTAGCTAGATAACTAAAAGAATTGTAGATTTTAAAAGTGGCAGCAAATGGACAGATCAGAAAAGACAGAAAGAGTCTGAGTTGGATATCATGGAATCATCTTTATATAAAGATCTTTCAATATGTCTTTGAAAATATAGAACGCAAACTTGAACCATTCCCCTGACAACTGACTAAAGGTTCCTTGCTGGAGAAGAGTTGGCAGTATTTGCTAAATAATTTTATGAATGATGTCTGACATGTTAGGCTAAGTAGGTCTGAGAGGTGTAAACAGCGGAATGTTTATTTTCAGTTCTCTACTAAAACAATGACATGTTCAGTAACCGTTACGTATCAATGCTGGCAGAACATTTTTTATCATGTTTGTTGTGATAATGCATTACACATTTTTAAAACTCATAAATTCAGAGTTCTTTTTTGGTTTATTGAAGCAAGTCAAAGAAGGCATGTTAGCCAGAAAATCAAGAAGCCAAGAATAACACCTTAGTCTATAAAACCAACATATTTTTCTATCGTCAGATTCTTGGGGGCAAGGGTGGGGGGGGCTATGTTTCGTAAGTCTGTCCATTCTGAACCTCTTACTATGTAAATTTTATTTAACATTAACTTACGTAGTGCTTATTAGGTGCCAAGCACTGTTCTAAAACACTTTACAATGATTAACTGATTCAGTCCTCACGAGAGCCCTATGAGGCAAGTACCATTATCCCTATTTTACAGATTGGGAAGCTGAGGTGCAGAGAGGTTGATTGTCTTGATCAAGTTCACAGGTCACATGACTAAAAAGTGCCCGAGCTGGGGTTTGAGACCAGGCAATAACTCCCATACCTGCACTTCTAACCATCCCCTTATGCGGTCTCCTCACCAGACTATACTTGATTTGCCCGAGTATTCGGTGAAGGAGGCCTGTTTAGTTATGGAATTGTTAACTGCTCTGTAGGCTGTAGTTAGTTTTTATTCCAAAAGCAGGGAGTCTGTTCAACCATAAATTCACATCCCTTGACTCCTTCTTCTAAAGGAATGTCAAACATGGTGCGGAGGGGACGCTCGCTATGTGTGTTTCAGCCTCCCCTTTCGGATAAGGGAAAAGGTTACATACAAGCCAAGTGGAGCTTAACTCAGAGTAGCTGAGAAGAGCCCTCAACAACAGAGAAGGCTGTTGGATCTGGGACGGATGATGGAGCGAGGCATGGAGACCCTGATGCCAACCATGTGCCTTACTCCCAGAATAGACATCTAGAAGCTCTTCAGACAGGAAGTATTTGTTTGCATGCCTGTGAGTGTCTAGTGTTCTTGTGGACTCAGAGAGATGGGAAGCTGAAAGCACACCTGCCTAAAAGGAGTTAAGGATTTGCTATAGCTGGAGAGCCCAGGCACTCAAACTAGCACATAAACAAGACAGTGAAATAAAGTGCCCAATTGAGCCAGTGTGGTAATTAGACGTGAGGCCGACCTGTAATAAGGTGCTAATTGTGCAGGCCAGGCATCAAGGATGAGAGGTAAAGAGCTGCTATTAGCCACTAACAGAAAACAATGACATTACAGAGGTGGAATAAATCTGTCCCACCTAACCTTGGTTAATTAAAGCAGTAAAAGCCAGTTACAGAAGAGCTTGGGGCAACGCAGAGTCCGCGGTGCTGAAGTCGCAGGGATTTCTTGAAAGACCAGCAGGGGAACATCTTCCCAGGCTCAAAGAGAGGCAGCCAAGTGCCAAGCCTTTACCTTTGCATTTTCACAATTAGCCCAAAACTGCAGAAAAGCAAATGCGAGTAACTTATTTTCCCTATGGATCTGTTTCCTTTAAACACTTTGATTTGTCCTGCCTGTGCCGTGTCTGAAGAAACACTCGATATAAATAACCTGTCAGTCATGCAGGCAGGTCTGTGGCTGTGCTGCTTTTCCAGAAATTACAACTCTTAATTACAGTGGCAGAAAAACTGATAGGACTCCATCAGTAAAGCTTATTCTCATATAGAGGAATGGTCTTCGTGTCTGTTTCCTTTTGAGAAGGTAGCAGGGTGCTTCTCACATCTTTCATTAGGGCATGTGTGAACAAAGGGTTGGGGGGGGTCACATATTCTGATTAGCAAGCCTGGAAATACTTAAACACGCATACCCATGCTAATAGCCCCCGAATCTGGATAGAAATGGAGGAGTGAAGTCGGGGTATTGACCTGCTTGGGGGGAAGGGGAGAAGCAAATGCCACGCTGCCTCTAGTTTCTTCTTGTGTTTGTATGTTTTTAATCACTTGCTTTCCTCTTTGGAAGCAGATTTCCAGAGACAAATGGCCAGGTTATTCCTGCCTCGCAACTGCGAAGGTAAGAAGGCTTCAGTTCCCTGTCCCACCTGATTCAGTTATCCATCCAAGAAATGCCAGGAAATACCAGGAAAACTCCATCTTTTCATAGTCTCCTCCAAACTGTAAGCTTCCTGGTATGTAGAAACTTGGCAGTTGAACTCTGGATGTTTCTGGGCTACCTGAGACAGGCATTTCTCCTGGTCAGGGTCTGTGGGGACAGAATTTCTTTAGGTGGGATAAATATCTCACCTTAGAAAAATAAGCCTAGTGGGACAGATGCAGTTCTGGCCACAGTTCTGTTGCAGCAACTTCTAACGTGGCTGTGGACAAAGCGTACATTTCTAAACTGAGAAATAGCAGCAAAAAAATCTAGAAAGGCAAGATGATTAGGAAGATAAGACAAGATCTTTTGGCACAAAGACTACTGGGTGTCTATTCCAGTGATCTGGGCTTTGCCACAGATCATTTTTTGTGATTTTTTTAAGAGCAAATCTCTTTTTTTTTTTTTTTAAGATTTTATTTATTTATTTGACAGAGATCACAAGTAGGCAGAGAGGCAGGCAGAGAGGGGAAGCAGGCTCCCGGCTGAGCAGAGAGCCCGATGCAGGGCTCGATCCCAAGAACCTGGAAACATGACCTGAGCTGAAGGCAGAGGCTTTAACCCACTGAGCCACCCAGGCGCCCCTAAGAGCAAATCTCTTAACTGTTCTAAGCCTCATCTTACCCCAAAATGTGTATCTTACCAAGATGGTAAAACTCAGAACCAGTCACGGATACACGTCCTGCTTCACTTTTAAAGATTTCTCTCTCTTACCACTTAGTAATATTTGATGCATTTTGGTAGTGCTTTTTCCACTCTGGGAAAAAAAAAAAAAAAAAAGAAGTGAATTAACAAAAGGAAATGATAATTGTTTGGAAAACTGAGCATGCTCAGGAAAATGCCTAACAGTTATTGGTGGATTTTTTATATGAAGAAAGAACAGGGAAAGGAAGTTAAGGGATGCTTTTGGTAAACATATAAAAATCCAAGAAATTAACAAAATATTGAATTTGCTCCTGAGAACAGAGGATTCAGAATCTCAACCCTGCAGGGGATCTCCGCATGCAGCTCAGTCTTCCCTCGTTTTAGAGGTGAGGCCACCGAGGCCCAGGGAGGGCAACTCTTTGGCCAGAAATCAGGTGGTAGTGGCCGCAGGAAGGAGAGTAGAACTGTGGCCTCCTGACCCCAAGCCATTCTGTTTTAACTTAGCACTGGCCTCCCTTCTGTCTCCGAAGCCCTCGATAGATGTGACAGAGCCTGTTCACGGGCCGTGGATGTGGACAGCCGGTTCCTTGGTCCCAAGGTCTTCCCCAAGGCTCCGCTCTGGTGTGGCACCTACGTGTGCCGGGGATGAAAGGCATCAGCAGGGATCTAAAGCTGTATGGCTTCCCTTCTTGCTCCCAGTGCCATTGCAGTAACTGGTTCTCTTGCTCTCCCCTCAATCTTAGATCCTTCCATGAGCCTTCTGCTTTTAGTCCCTAAAAAAGCCAAGTGATTGCCTGGGTGATGTCACAGTGGCTGCATGTCTGCCCATGGCACAATGTGGGGGCAGGTGCCATTTTCAGCACCTCAGGTGGGACCCTTTGCTGGTTGGTCTCTGCCTAGCATGGGTGGGCGCTCTCTCCAAAAAGGCAGCGTGCTGGAACTTAGCCCCCCAAGAAGCATTCTCCAACAGAAGCAGATTTTAGGGACTCAGTCCGAGGGTGACTGTCCCCGCTGAAGTTTCACATACCTCCCGCTTCCTAGATTAAGGCAGGATCAGTCCTTCCAAATGTTGGCTGGTGTTCAGCCAGGGCCCGGCCTTAGAGGACAGAATGCTTAAGTTCAGGCCTGTGGCCTGTGAACGCTGCCACGCATGACCCATCCACTAGCACCATCTCAACATAACCAGGTGTGGGCAAGAGAGCCAAACAGTAAGTAACCCAAGGTCATGGCCGAGGCACCGGCGCACCTTTCCCTTTGTTTTCTGGTTACAGGGGCAAAATTAGTGGTTGCAGTGAGGAGTAAAAAGCAGGCTCTGGAATGAGAGCAGTCTGGGGAATGTACCCTCTCCACTGCTTCTTTAGAGTATGAGCTTAGGCAAATCTCTCCATGCCTCAGTTTCCCTTCTGCAAAAGGGCATGGGAAAGCCAGGGTTTATATTTACAAGGAAGAGCAAAGAGAAGACGTGTCTAGCGCTCAGCTCAGTGCCTGCGGGGTAGTAGACACCTAGGAAGAATTGGGGCCCCACTCTTAGATTCAGCATGCCCCCCCCTCACTGTGGCAGGAGCCAGGCAGAAGGCCCAGCTGGGAATCTACCCTGCCAGAGGCCAGTGGACCTGATTAGGAGAGGCTCACATACTGTGAGAGTAACACAATCATGGACAAGCAATGTTGTTGAAGGCAGCTGGGTTGGTGATACATTGTTGCCCTTGAAAAGATTTTGTTGCTGGGTTGCAGACTTTTGGAATGCAGGGAGATGGCTGCACAAGCCTGGGGCAAGTACGGTCTGATAAACTGAGGGGTGGGGGGTAGTCACCTCTCTAACCGGTTTATGGACCTTCAGCTCACTCCTAGAGCTTCATTTCTTTACTCATCTAGTTTGGATGAGGACAGGTAAACCTTGCTAGTCTCTTTCTCAAAGGCTGAGTGTTTCAGGCCCAGCGTGTGCAAGGTAGTCTGGGGGGCAGTGTCAAGATCCGTTGAAGAGACGGCTGCCAGATGTCAGTCAAACAGCACAGAGAAGAAAGAAAAAAAAACTTTTTTTTTTTAAAGAACAGGTACAGTAGGCTTCCAGGAGCTAGTGGAAGGAATGTCTGTTTAGGGTCCATTTCTTGGGTTTTTTCAAAAGAAGTCACGAATCTTAGAGATCTGGTCCTTCCCAGTCACTTTAGAGACGAAGCCATCAAAGCGAAGCTGAAGTGACTTTTCCTGGGGTCCGTGAACTGTGTGAGGGAGTAGGAAGCAGAACTCGTGTTTCCTGCTTGGTCATTCCTCCTCTCCCGCTCTGGGAAAAGAAAGAAAGCCACATGCTGTGCTCAGACTGTGGTCTATGGTGGCAGGCAGAGCTGGTTTTGAGTCCTGGCCTTACCACTCCCTTGCTCTGTGTGACCTTGGGAATATTACCCAAGACTTCTGCATCTCACTGGGTTGAGGTGTAAGAAGGTTGAGGTGCTGGATTTTTGTAAGAATTACAATGAGCTGCATTATCTAAGTCAGTCATCATAGGCATTTGGTTCATGTTGGTGCCCATCTCCATTCCTGGAGACAGCACTGCATGTTTTGTCTAAAACTTTTAGACAAGAGTCTCAGACAGATTTGGATTTCTTCATCTATGGAACAGAAGGAGTTTGGCTCAAATCTAATAGATGGTCTTGAAGGTTTCTTCCAGCTCTAAAATTCTGACCCAGATGGTGATTTTTTTTTAACCAGTTCATGGTACACATGGTCCTGTTTTAAAGTTTCATTAATTTTCCTCATTGTTACAACGTATCATAAAGTACACCTATAAAAGGGGAAAATAGACTGTGTTACCCAAACGAGTGTAGTTTCTACGGATCCCCAATGTTTGTGACCTGTATTATGGCATCCTCCATGTGGATGTGATGTAGGAAAGACGTTAGGGTTCCAAGCCGAGGGCCAAGAAAGAATTCTAAGACGTCTTTGGTGCAAACAGGTGGTTTTATTTAAAGCAAGGGGACAGACCGTGGGCAGAAAGAGCCACCCCGGGGTCATGAGGAGTGGCCCATCATATACTTTCAAGGTGGGAGGGGGTTAGGGATAGTGTAAACCTCCCGGGTATTTTGGAAACAAGGTTTCCAGGTTCCTGGGGGCCTAGCTATTGTTAGGAGAGGTCGTTTATTGCTGTTTAGTAGAAACTCACTCTTGGAGACCCTTCAGATGTATATGGGTGGGTCATATGCTTGGGATGATTGCCAACATGTATCTGATAAAGGAAATTTCCGAGGGAATTTTTATGTTAAAGTAAACTTACAGAATGCTGGGGATTGGGCTAAGATCAAGATGCCTTTTGGGCTTCACAGAGTATCAATATTGAGGCAGTTTGGTCCCTGGAGGAAGGTCACTCTGCCTGTTTCAAGGACTTGTCAGTGGGCTGTAGGCGGTAAGGAATTAATAATTCCTGTTCTACCTTTGTGTCCCGCATCAGGTGTGTATTTTTTTTTTTTAAGTAGGTTTAGAAAGTCAGGAGTTGGTGATCTGGCCACTTGTAGTACAATAGTCCATTGTGATAAGTAAGAGAACTGTTAGCATCCATTCGCTGTCCAAATCCCAGACTTCGTTCTGAAGTGCAGGCCTAGTATTAAGAAGTCTGAGCACGCACATGAGTCTGTTTTATACAAAGGTTAGGAGGCCAGAAAATTTAACTTACGACCCCTATCTGGTCTTCTCGGTGAACCTTATTGTTTATAGGGTTTGGTTTGGGAGTGTGATGTTTTACTTTTTTACTTTTTTTTTAGTGTTTTTTTGTTGTAAGATTTTATTTATTTACTTGACAGACAGAGATCACAAGTAGGCAGAGAAGCAGGCAGAGAGAGAGGAGGAAGCAGGCTCTCTGTTGAGCAGAGAGCCCGATGCAGGGCTCCATCCCAGGATCCTGGGATCATGACCTGAGCCGAAGGCAGAGAGGCTTTAACCCACTGAGCCACCCAGGTGCCCCTTTTTTTAGTGTTTTATTGAACGTTGAGTATGTCAGAAGACAAGAGACAGGCAGAGCAGGACAGGGTCCTCCCGCAGAGAGTGGTGTAGACTTGTCGGTAAAGATCTTCTAGAACAGGCCAGGGCATTCTGCCTGCCTGGACACCTTCCTTGGCTGGCAGGTTGTGATGCAGATGATAAGGCACCTTTCCTTCGAACCACACCCTTACCTTTTAGAAGAGAAAGTTCAGTGACTCATTCTTTTTTTTTTTTTTTTTAATGAAATATTTCAAACATAGTGATTCATGGTTCATTCTTTCTTTCTCTGAGAACCCTCTAAAAATGCATATAAAATTTCAATCCTTTTGGATCCTTACACAAATTAAATTAAGAGAATTGTAACTCAGATAAATTGGTTTTCTACTTCAGATACCTTTCTAAAGCTTCTAGGACATGGACCATTCATTTATCTTTGAAGTTGTAGGGCTGCCTTTTGAATGCTTTTAAGTCTATCGCTCTGCAGTGTGAGAAGTTCTAAAAGTGGCAAACATTGTATTTTTGAGACAGTAGGATTTAAACCATAGATGGTTATTTTTTTCTTTTATTCTTTATTTCTTTTCAGTGTTCCAGAATTCATTGTTTATGCACCACACCCAGTGCTCAATGCAATATGTGCCCTCCATAATACCCACCACCGGGCTCACCCTACTCCCCATCCCCCTCCCTTCCAGAACCCTCAGTTTGTTTCTCAGAGCCCACAGTCTCTCAGGGTTCATCTCCCCCTCCAATTTCCCCCAACTCACTTCTCCTCTCCATCTCCCCGTCTCCTCTGTTAAACCATAGAAGGTTATTGATATACTCGTTAAGATGAATTTCAATTGAGAAAAAGGATGCAAGTACCAGAAAAGATGCTGCCTTCTTTCAGGGGACCTTTTAAGTGATTGTATATGGGTAGACTGAGTTCTTTAACTGTAGTAAAAATTAGTTTAGGTGAGAATTCAATGTTTAGGGCAAGTTCAAGAAGATACCAGATGCCCTCCCCACCACCCCGCCCCCAACAGCAATTCAGCACAATACTAGATTTATTACAGTGTTAACTACTCACCTGAAACAGATGGTGACCTATGTTAAAAGCCTCCGATTTAAGGGTTTCTACTGCCTTGCTGAGGTTCATGACGTCGGCTAAGGAGTTGATGAAATTGAGTTGAACTATAGATGAACAATACATTCTTCCTAGTAGGGAGGGACCCAGAAAGTTGAATCCTTAAAAAAAAAAATATTTTGGAGTATTTGGATGACCCTTCTCTCTAAGTCAAGGGAAAATAATGCTTGTTTTGACTTTATTCAGCCCGTCTGTAAACAGATACTTCATACAGGTTGAGTGTGTTCATGCTACATTAATCTGTACAGTCCCCAAAACCTACTTCTGTGCTGTGTGTGAATGCGTGTGTGGATGTGAGAATGTGAGTGGGTGTGGTGTCTCAGGAAAGTAATCCTCAGAAAGTACATTGAGAAGCTTTTACGGATTTTAGATCTAGCTGAACTAATCCCGGACTTCGGGATAACATCTTATCTCAAGAAAGTCAGTGAAGTTGGCAGTCTGAGAAGATCTGTGGTTCCTGGGACACTTGTTGGATGGACAGCTGTGGGGGAGGGTGGGAGGGGGTTCTAATACATCGAATACAGAACTTGTGTGTTTTATGGGATGACTTTGACCCTTGTGCATAAAGCCTGGGCTTTGGGTCAGTTTTGTTAGGGCAGGTGATGGATTTATAAGAATTTGCCCCTCATTCAACAAATGATGAGTAACTATAGGTACTGCATCTGGACTCTTGCCATCACCAATGGCCAGCACTTGGCTGGGCATCCAGCCTAGCCGACCTGCTGATGGGCCACAGTGGGATGGGACCTGGGAGCTTGATGGTAGCGTCGCCCTTTCAGACACCTTTGTATTGTTCAGCATTGGATAGGCAGCGTGGAAATTGAGTCACGAGTGCATACCACAGAGCCAGCCCAGTACCCCACATCCTGCGTTTATAGGACACAGACTTCATTTCACTGGATACATTTGTGTCCACCTGTCTGGGTTACTGGAAGAGCACACATGTGGTCAGGTATGATGAAGCATGAGAGTTATAGATCTGGAGGCAACTCTGGGGGGGGTTGTTTTTGTTTTTGTTTTAGAAAATTATCACCACTTTCAGTCACTTCTCAGTTTTTTGCTTCTGAAACTCCAGAGGGGAGGACTAGATGATTTCCTTAGAATTCCCACATGCTGGGATAGCCCAGAGCTCAGAAGGTCATTCTGACACCATGCTGCACGCTTCTTATCATCTGGATGGCTCAGGGAGCTCCAGAACGAGCTCCAGAACTACTCCTGTACCAAGAATCCTCCTATGACTTGCTTATCCCCAGGGCTTAATCCCTTCGCCTTTCTGGGCCTCAGTGTGCTCCTCTGCCAGGTAAAAGAATAATGACTTTGGGCATGGATTAGTCACATATGAAAAAGCCAACTCTTTTTTTTTTTTTTTTCCCTAAGATTTTATTTATTTATTTGACAGAGATAGACAGGGAAAACAAGCAAGGGGAGTGGGAGACGGAGAAGCAGGCTTCCCGCTGAGCAGGGAGCCTGATGTGGGACTCCATCCCAGAACCCTGGGATCAAGACCTGAGCCGAAGGCAGACACTTAATGACTGAGCCACCCAGACATCCCAAAGCCAACTCTTCTTAATGCTCTAGAACTGTTGGCCAAAACAGTACAACATAGATAACTATAATTAAATTTGCCAAGCGATCATAGTTTTCGATCTATCTTTGGAAACAAAACGGAAGAGGAACAGAAAACCCAGTTCCACCCAGCTGGAACTCTGGCCTGTTGCCTCAGTGTCTCCCCAGCTTGTTGGCCTCTGGTGGACTCCAAGACCTCCCGTGTGTCTCATCTTGTCCTGTCTATCAGTGCCAGAGCAATCAACCATAGCATGACTATGGCCCAACTAGTTTCCTCAGAGCCTGGGGTGCCTCCCTGGTACCTCCAGGGTGAAGTCCCAACTCACCTCGAAGCTCAAGGCCTTGTTAAACATAGCCTTCATAACATAACCCTACCTTAAACTTCATTTCCACTTAGCGCCCCCGCACCTCCTGTTCCCAACACAACCTGTGTATGCGCATGCTCACGCACACAGCCCCGGACATCCAGCCCCACAAACTGTGTCACCACTCTCCCTGCCTTTGAGTGGAACACTTCACCTCGCTCCGTGCCCTGCTCAGATCCTCTCCCTTTAAATGCCCTGGCCATGAGGAAGTCTATTGATCTCACTTCTGGACTTCGGGGGTTTTTTGGGGGGGTAGGGGCGTTACTGTTTGTCTCTCCATTGTGCTGTTCATTAGAAACCTATATATTAGGGTCATTGTGGGATAGGTCTGATTTCTGCATCCATTCACTCAAGAAATAAAGATGTGAGCACATACTCCTGCCAGATACCAGGCTCCAAGGCCAAACAAAATGGGACTTGCCGGTTAGTAGAACAAAGCAAGTAAGACTAGTCTGAGCAGATTGGGAGCTGGCAGAGGGGAACGACAGGGCCTGTACTGGGCAGCACACACGCATTCCCTTGTGAGTGAGCGCCCCACACAGTTCCTTACACTTAGTGGCTGCTCCGGAAGTATGTTTTTGAATCGAACTGAACTGAACACGGGAGAATTTAGAGGGCCAACAGGGCAAGGGAATGGGGTGAGAGGTGTGGGACGCAGGGAGGACTGGAGAAGGCTGCCCCTCTCAGGGTGTGAGCTGGTGGGCAGAATTAAAGGTCCCCAGACCCACCAGCCTCCTTGTATGCACAACCCAGAGGCCTGAGCAAACAGTACTGCCCAACGCTTCAAGCAAGGGACTCGTGGGGAGTCAGACATAGGTAAAGAGCCACTCCTCAACCCCAGTGATTGGAGTTTCCCTAATTCAAAATAGAAAAGGGAAAAAAGGTCAACATTTGCTTCTCCTAATGTGGTCATTAGGGGCAGAGTGAAGGGAAGTGAAGGGAAGGTGCACTGTTTGTTCAAGGTGAGGTTTTCCCCATACTTGTCAGATTTCCAGTTAGCTAATTTAAGGAACAGATCGTTATTGGAAAGCTACTTCTATCGCTCGAGTGGCCTTGGGGTTAAGCAAACTCTTTATCGCAGTGTGCCTTGATTGGTTTTGAGCAGGATATTTTGAAACTCTGAAGTGTGGGTTGGAATGTGAACTTGAGTTCAGTACTTGGTATCTGACTCTGCCGAGGGTGCCCTTGTCTGAGTGCTGGCCCGGATCACAGGTTCTCCCTCACCAGTGAGGGGAGAACAGAGCTCCTCTATACACTCTTTGGTCCCACATTGTTTGAAGATGGAACATTCTGGTTGCTTAAATAAGAGTCACAGTCCACTTACTTCACAGTCCTACTTGGTGCTCCCTCCACCATCTAGGATATGTCCGTACCCCTGAAAGGAAGCAGACAGGGCCTCCAGAGGTGGGCCTGGAATCACAACGCTCTGGCATTGTACTCAAGCATTTGTGTAACGAACGCACAGTAAATAGCTGCTATGTGCCAGGCCCTGGGCTAACGAACAGACAGGGCTTCCAGCCCACAGGAACCTTATGCTGGGAGAGCACAGCAGGTGTTCCCTAAAGGCCTATTACCTAAAACGAGTACCCTTCTTTTACAAACAAATAAAACTAAACCAGGTTTAGTTTTATTTGTTTTCCAGCCCACAGCCAATTAGTGGTCATAAATGGAGAGTTTGTCAGGGGGATTGGTAACTGTAGACACAGAAATGATAGTAGCCAGGAATGGAAGAGGAAGACAAAGAACCAGACAAAGGAGATGTTGGAATTGGAATTCTAGTAGTCTGAACAGGCCAGCTGGTGTGAGGCCAAGAGCTCAGTGAGTCTCCACGACTCCTGAGGACATCATTCCCTGACCCACTCCAGGAAGTGGTGTTCCGGTAATAACTAAATCATTCCAAAGAAATGGATGGCTATTGTACTTAAGACAGCAGCAGGTATAGTATCTTTTTCTTTGGTCTGTTTTTATTTTACTTCGGTGTTTTATTTTTCATTTCCACCTAACCATCCTAATGGTTAAAATGCGTATCTGCTCAGAGACAAGCCACAGTTACTGGGAAATTTACTTAGGTGGAAGGGTCTGTTCCTCAAGTTGTTGCCATGTGTACAATCAAGAATGAGTAATTGACGAGAGGATACAGTCAGCTGGTCTGAATATACTACGAGCCGAATGAAATCACTGGAAATACCTATGCAGGAGCAGTGCTCTGAAATTTATTTTCAGTGATGATCCATTTCAGAAAACCACACAGAACCCTTTGATGGAGTACCCAGGTTTCAGGGAGATGACCATTGGGCTGTAGATGACAGGAGGTTATGCTGCCACAGACATGGGTGAGGCGGGGTGATTTGTAACCACCCATCTCTGTCGCACTGAGCTGTTCTGGAGGGAAAGCTGGAGCCAAGACAGATCTCACTTATCTGGTGGATAACAGCCACCTCGAACTGTGGGTCAGCGAATTTCTGTATAAAGCTAGAGAGTGGGGGCGCCTGGCTGGCTCAGTCAGTGGAGCAGGCGACTCCTGATCTCAGGGTCATGAGTTTGAGCCCCACGTTGGGTGTAGAGATGACTTAAATAAAAATAAATCTTAAAGGAAAAAACACTAGAGACTAAGCAGGCTTTTTATACTTGCTGGTCGTAGGGCCTCAGCAGAACGGCTCAGCTGTGCCATTGTAATGCAAAAGAGCAGACAGAGCCCATACGTCTTTGAATCTCATGACTGTGGTCCAGGGAAACTATGTGGTTAGTACTCACAGACCTGTATGGCAGCAGGAAAACCTACGAGAATGCTTGCCTGTGGAAGTCGTCAAAATGCTGAGCTTTCATCAGCTCTGGAATCGTTGTAGGATTTCATGGGATTTCAGCTTTTCGTTTGTTGGCTTTTGATGGAACGGAGCTTAGGATGTTAGACTCTGCTGGGCCCGGGTCCAGTCGCAGACACCCCTGTCTGCAGGCCCCTGCTGTCCTTCCATTCGGTGCTTCACAAGGGCATCCGTGTATCCTTCAGGCCTCTAGGTTGTTGCCAGCGGCACCAATTGCCGTTGTCTTGTGGCGAGCACAAAATTGCTTTATTCGAAGACTCTGGTTGACAGCCTGTGGGAAACCACTGCTTTTACTCTACTTGGGGTGGTTATTCCATACGTCATGACTCCCCATCCCTTGGCTCCCAGCACGGTGTACCCAGCGTGTGATAGTCACGCTCTTTCTGGAGTCATACTGCCTTTCAGCCATTAATTCTCCGCCATCCTGGAGAGGGGAGGCCCCAGCCTTGTTCTTTCATTATTAGCCTCGGCAACTTTGGACCCTAAGTGTCCATCATTTTGAGGAGCGGTGACTGCTCTGCCCGCTCAGCTTTCTGGACACGTCCTGCCTCGTCGTGACTGCAGCATATTCAGTCCAGAGGCTCGCTCCGTGCTGGGGCTGAGGACAGGGGAGGAAGAAGGCCAAAGGGTGAGGAAAGCCCGGCACAACCACTGAAGGTTTGCTCGTGCCCTGTAGAGCCCCGGCCTCCAGAAAAAGACACAGAGCCAGTGCCTCCTATGAATGGTTTCTGCTGCTACAAAGTGCCTGGAGTTCTCAGGGGCCCAAAGATGTCACTTGCGGTGCCATAGACCGCGCCGGTGGCCTCTCTGTGGCGCCGGCATCTGGGGCAAGCCTCCCACCGGTGCAGTTTCTGAGTGAGAAACCGGCCTGGTGATGCAACGGGCCGCCACACATTCCATAAGGAATCAGGGGGAAATGTGTACTAGCTGCGCTTTGCGGCACACGCTGTGGACAGATCAACTTTATTATCCATCCTGAGTTATTTCATTAAATAATGTCTCCAGAGACGCGGGCTGCAGCTGTTGGGAAGAAGGGGCACGTTGCTCAGCCCTTGTTTTGGAAGGAATGGCTGTCTTTCCTAGAGAGAATGTGCCATGTGTGTGGGGCCCGTGGTGTGTGGGCCCTTACGGTCCGTGGCGTTTGTCAGGAGCACCTGCAGCTCCCTTGGGCCTCACACCAGCCCTGGGGGCGGGGGCGCTAGGGCTGCAAGGGGGTGTCTCCGCAGGTGAGGACACGAAGGCTCACGACGCCTCACAGTCAGGTGGAGGAACACCTTTGGACTCATTGTCCAACGTTCTGCACTTGACCCCATCACTTGCGAGGAGGGGAGAACTCAGGGGGTCTCTTGGTTGCTGGGAAATCAGCTCTTTGGGCCATAGGACTGAAAAACCTGGTTGGTTTCAAGAACCTTCCCTCTCCTGGTGATTGTTTTGCCTTTGCCATTAGCTAATGCAGTAGTAAGTGAGAGCGTCTTCATGGTTGCCGCTTAACCCTGGTCCTAGGTCACCAGGTCCTTTCCTCCTCATCATCCCTGTTAACCCCAGACAGCCTTCAACACCAGCCTCTGGGTTTGTCCTTGTCACAGAGGCAGCAGTGTTCACGCTGAAGAGAGTTTTCCCAGAGGTTTTGGTGCTCTGTGCCCTGTCTTGTCTTTTAAGTCATAACTGGAACATGTTTTTTGACACCGTCCTCCCAGTAGATCCGATCCCTTGTAAACAGAGAGACATGAGTTCTAGCCCCACTTCTGAGTTGGTGTCTTGTGTGTGCAGCTACGGCTCCAGCTGACCTTGGGGGAGGCATTTGCCCTTGGAAGGCTCCCTTTACATATCTGTCATGTGAGGGCTTTGGGCAAGGTGGCCCTATTTCGCAAAGGCTAAGTTAACTCTCGGAAGGAAGTAAGGAAGAGAACTTACTTTTCTTTCCTTTTCTTTTTTTTTTTAAGTAAACTCTACACCCAATGTGGGGCTCGAACTCATGACCCCAAGATCAAGAGTCACGTGTTCTTCCAACTAAGCCAGCCAGGTGTCCCAAGAGCTCACATTTTATTTTTTATTATTTCTTTATTTGAGAGAGAGCAAGCTTGAGTTGGGGGGGAAGGGGCAAAGGGAGAGGAAGAAGAAGGCTCCCCACTGAGCAGGGAGCCCGATGCGGGGCTCGATCCCAGGACCCTGGGATCCTGACCTGAGCCGAAGGCAGACGCCTAACCCACTGAGCCACCCAGGTGTCCCTCATGGCTTACTTTAGAAAGGTGATTTTATCAAGTCTCCTTGATAACAAGACACCACCAATTTTCTGGGTCCTTTCTTCTCTCTTCCAGATGCCAGTATGGACAGAATAGCTTATGATGCTTCTCCCCACCCACCACTTCCGAGACATTGAGCGGAAGCCAGAATACCTCCAGCCGGAGAAGTGTGTCCCACCTCCCCACCCCGGTCCTGTGGGAACCATGTGGTTTATCCGCGACGGCTGTGGCATTGCCTGTGCCATTGTCACCTGGTTTCTGGTCCTCTATGCGGAGTTTGTGGTCCTCTTTGTCATGCTGATTCCATCCCGAGACTACGTGTACAGCATCATCAACGGAATTGTGTTCAACTTGCTGGCCTTCTTGGCCCTGGCTTCCCACTGCCGGGCCATGCTGACGGACCCCGTGAGTATGTCTGGGCCTGTTTTAACCAGCCCACACTCTCCTCCTCTGGCCCTGGCATGGCCACAGCCTGCATGTTCCCCCGGACCTTGGGAGTGTGGAGAACAGGAGGGCCAGGGCTGGGGTGGGAGAGTGAACTCAGGCCCCCCGAGGGGACACCATCTGTGCCACAGCCTCTCCGTCTTGGTAGGAGGATCCTGTATGTACACTGGTGTACGCATGCATGGAGCCTGCTACAGGAGGGGTTTGGCCCACGGGGATGCCTTGCCTCTCGTTCGTTCGAAAGGCACAGTCGGATAACCGTGGAGACTGGGGACAGGTTATCAGAGTGGAAAGCATGGTGGGGGTGGGGGGGCAGTGGGTCAGGGCAGGGCTTCCCAGAGAAGCCAGGACTGCAGCGAGGTACTCTGGAAATTAAAGCCATATCCAATTCCCGGAACCTGCACGGAAACGGCCTTCACTTTGGGCAAGGCTAATCTTTTCCTGAAAAGCTGGACCAGCCTGTTTCAGGCGGTAGCAAGTGCCTCTTGGTGCATATCTGTGGGTAAAGCGGTGGTGTTCTGCCTGATGCCTTAGTTGAATATAGCAGGCTGTGCCAGGGGCTATTGGAGGTCATGCACCCCAGTAGTAAGCTCTCCGTTCCTGGTCATTGTCTCCCACGGGAGAAGTGAGAGTGCGTGATTTGATGAAGACCTCCTGTGGCTCTATTTGTTTGAGTGCGTAGGACAAGTATGTTTAAATTAAGAGAAGGAAAGTCCCGCTACTGGCCATGGCATTGGCCACCCAGACCTTGTTTCTGTGAGCCCCAGGGAGAGCAAAACAGAGCCCCTGGGTCCTGCTCATTCCCTCTTCAACGGGCTCCATTTCCTGCCAGTTCAGGCCGTGAGCTGTTAATCCATCCCGAGAGAGAGCCTCTTTTCTGGCTCGAGTCCACCTCAGCAGCCAACCAGATAGTACCTCTTCTCCTGCACGTGCTGGCACCATTAATGGGGTCCTCGATCAGCCAGGCCCTGGAGGGCCAGGCGTACAGGCTCCCCCCTGACTATCTGAAAAGGAGAGCGTACCTGTGAAACCTTTCCTAAGCCATAAACGGCAACAAGCAAACAAGCAATTCACATTTTGTAAAAGCAAACATCCTCTTCAGATGTCTTTCTGTTGGCTGAAACAGATACTGAAGTGGGTTTTTCGTCAAAGCAAAGTGATGTAACGTGAACGTCAGGGACGGGGGGGACCCATACATGGTTCCAACCAGTGTGCCCTCTGTCTGGAGAAGACAGGTGAGGCCAGCCCGGTGCGACAGAGGCTGTGGCGGGGCAAGCCCGGGTTGCTAGGGCAAAACAAGGGAGGGGGCACGAACCAGTGTAGACGACGAGGACGGCTGCTGGCTGGCACGGCCGGCCAGTTGTTGCGAGAGCAGCGTCTGTTGGCAGAGGAAGTGGCAGGTGGTGGGCCAGGAAGACACTGACGGTGGGCCAGGCGGAAAGAGCAGCGGGCACACAGGTGTGTGGCCCCTCGAGGCACCCGGGAGCTTCATGGGATGGTGAGACCTAAGGAGGAGAATGGGTTTGGGTGGCAGTTGGATGAGGAGAGGCAGTCTAGAGTCCCCAAGGATTTTGAGTAAAAGAGTGTCATTTTACGCGGATCATGCTGGCAGCCCTGAGGAAGAGCCCTGGGGGCCCTGATGGGTGGGACAAAGAGAATGGCGTGCTCGTTGATGGCCTTCGCCATGAGAGGGCCTTTGCCATGAGAGGGCCTTTCCGGACAATGGCGACAGCTGTGAGCAAGACAGACCAGAATCCCTGCCTCCTTGGAGCCTTAGCACAGAGGGTCAGATAGCGAAGACATGAGCCAATGAACAAGGTGATTTCAAACACCAATAAGTATTTTAAGGACAGTTGAAGAGTGTGATTGGGTGATGTGGTGGTGACTTTTCTGGGGCGCAGGGGGGGCCTACCTTAGGGATCTGAGAAGGGCAATGAGCGGAGCCCTTGAAGTTGAGGCCTAAATGACATGGAGCTGTGAGTCAGGCCAATGAAGCCCTGAAGGCACAGCCTTCCGGGAAGGGGAGAGAGTAGGTGCAAAGGCCCAGAGGTGGGCACGCACCTGGCATATTTGGGGAACAAGACTAAAACCAGGGTGATTGCCACATGGTGAGCGGAAGCAAGAGGAGCTGGAAGAGGTAGCTAGGACTGCAGAAGCCGGATTGTGCAGGGCCTCGAGGGCCTCATGAGAGCTTGGCTCTTCATTCTCACACAGTGGGGAAGCCATCGAAGAGGCATGACATGACCTGATTTTTTTCTTTTTTTAAAATTTATTTATTTGACAGAGATCACAAGTAGGCAGAGAGGCAGGCAGAGAGGAAGGGAAGCAGGCTTCCCGCTGAGCACAGAGCCCGATGCGGGGCTCGATTCCAGGACCCTGAGATCATGACCTGAGCCGAAGGCAGAGAGGCTCAACCCACTGAGCCACCCAGGTGCCCCCATGACCTGATTTTTAAAAAGACAGTGCCTTGTGCTTGCAATGAGGGTTTGAGGTGGAGCAGAGACCCAGGAGGACTGGAGGGATGGCGGTGGTGTGCACACGGCATGGTTGTGGCTAAGACCAAAGTGGGAGCAGTGAAGCTGGACAGAGCTGTTGGATTTGTAGTGTATTTTAAGCCTCTAATTCTCAAACCTGGCTGCACATAGAATCCCTTAGGGAGCTTTGAAGAAGTACGGATGTCTGGGCCCCATCCCCAGAGATTCTGCTCTGATTGGTTTGGGGCAGGGCCCTGGGTATCGGGGAGTTCTAAACTTCCAGGCGTCCTCTGTGTTCAGCGAGGTCTGAGAACCACTCTTCGGAAGGGCTGACAGAAGGAGAGGGACTGGAGGGTGTGCCTTCCAGCATCTTGGCCTGAGCAGCTAGGGCATTGCTTGTGCCATTTATTAAATGGGAGAGTCCAGGAGAATGGATTTTGGAGGAAAATCAAGGCTTCTGTTCTGGCCAACTGTGTCTGTATTACACGTAAGCAGAGATGACAGGTGGGCAGTAGAGAGCCAGGTTTAGGGCTGGTGGAGGGTCAGGATCAGACAGCTTTCTGCGGCGTCATTGGCGTCTAGAAGGCGCATGAGTCAGGGAACTGGATGTCAGGAGGACGATGGTGGGAAGGCTCTGGCCTGGCATTCCAGCTGCCCTCACAGTACGCGTCCTTTTCCCCTATGTTGACTCGAGTGGCCTCTCTGGGGTCTCATTTGGATGATTCTCACGGCTTCCCATCGCTAGTGAGTAAACCATAGACTGTACTCCAGACACCAGCCAGCTTCCCATCGGTGTGTTTTGCTGGTGGCCCCAAAGAAAACTGGGCCCCCAAATGAAGCATCTGTCAGATATCTAGCATTACTAGTTAAGGGGAGCAACTCCAGACCTGTCCTAAAGGCGTGCCCCGCCCCAGGCTCTCCAGCTACCTGTTTTTCCATTTTCCCAGCACACTGATGTGTTATGCAAAACCCAGTTCTATGCAAAACCAAGCCCGTCCAGAGAGAGGTGGGACGCCCTGGGGCAGCATGGGGAGCCTCGAACTCACACTGAAAACAGATCAGATTGGGGGTTCCTTATTAACAGTGCAGGATGGGTGTGTTTTTAGGAAGGTGCCAACGCAGGGTCCTAAGGAGCTCCCTAGCAGGATTATAATGTTTTGTATCTCAGGAATTGCCTATAGTTCTTCTCAAACTATCTCCGTGAGTTATTAATAACATATAACAATGTATGCATTGTTTGTCATTTGGGTTTGTTAGTATTACTAGGTTATATTTAAAAAAAAAAAAGAAGAAGAAGAAGAATCTCTTCTAGTCTCCCCCACACAGTTGCTAGACCCCTTCCAGCTTTGAAATCTTAACCGCGGTTGGACCATCAGAACAACTATAACCGCCCACAGCTTTCTGGACCAGTTAGCAGTCATTCCCCCACTGCAGCAGGAAACTGGTCTGTGCAGAGCTTGAGCAGGAAAGGGAAGAGGGAAATGGCTCACAAATGGAGATGAAGCTCCCATGGGAAGTAGGGTCAAAGGGATGGGCCTAGAAGGAGAGGGAAGGGAGCCAAAAGGGCCTCACTTGGAGGGGGGGGTGGGGGGAGGTGGGGAGGGGCGGCTGGCCTAGAGGTGGCGTGGTGTGGGCAGACCCCAAGACAGACCACGGTCAGGTCTCGGGTGCACTCACCTTGCTTACACTGAGGGTGTGTCATGTCAGGGAGTTCTCTGTGTTCCCGAAACACCTCAGAGCTCTGGAGGGGGCTCTGACCGCCCAGAGGAGGCAGCCTCTTGAAAACAAACCAGGCTTGAAGACTCTTATCTTGGTACCCATCTCCCTCCCCACCCCCACCCCATCGTCACCACTTCTTCCTTTCCCTTTGCAGACACATTTTAATTCCTCATCCTGTGAGCTTCCTCAGGAATTTAAAATTTAAATCTGAAATTTTAAATCTAAAATTTAGATCTGGGACATCTGTCTGTCTCCCGGAAGCTGCTTAAAGCTGAGAGGCCTAGCTTATCCCGTTTTGCCCTGGCTGCCAGGAAGCTCAAAGCTGTGCACTCGTAATAATCATATAAACCCTTCTGATCACTTACTGACCAATCACTTACTAACTCATGACCGGAAATGATCC
This sequence comes from Enhydra lutris kenyoni, assembly GCF_002288905.1. Classification (NCBI taxonomy): domain Eukaryota; kingdom Metazoa; phylum Chordata; class Mammalia; order Carnivora; family Mustelidae; genus Enhydra; species Enhydra lutris. Next base: position 4,099,996 of record NW_019154094.1, on the reverse strand, counting down.
CAAATCGGAGATTTGACAAAAGGAGGCGTATAAATCAATTTAACCACATCGTTAAGGAAAAGAAAATCCATCCGTCTGCCTGCCCCACTGCCCCTTCCTCCCTGTGAATCCCATCTTGTGAACACCTTGCCCTACATGGACTTCACACGACAGTCTCAGACCACTGCAGGCCTCCGTCTCAGTTTCTCCTGCCAAAACTCATCCACGTGCAGCTGGCGTTCCCTTCTGGAGCCGCCGTGACCTCATCGATTACACGCTGTGCACAGTCAGTTAGCAAGTATTTACTCGGGCCAGCGGCATGGTGGCAGGCCCCCAGAACACAGAGGCGGGATGGCCCTGGGGCCTCCCGCAGCATGCCGGGCGAGAGGCTCTGGGTGCAGCCAGAGGTCCTAACCTGTTCCCCCAGGTCAGGTCAGTTGCCTCGGGGGTCATTCTCCCTCGTGCCAGGCAGCTTCTCATACCTGCCACTGAGCAACTTAGAAACACCAACTGAAAAATCATTCTGGCTGCAGAGAGAGGAGAGTAACCCATTTGGGGATTATCTACTTCCCACCTTTCTGCAGAGGAGACAGGTGGCCTGTGACACAGGCCTGGGGCTGGTCACTGTGTCCCTGGCAGAGCTGATTAAGGGAGGGTTTCTGCCCAGACAGCAGGTGCGCTCATTCCTCAATCCCAGGAGCAGAGAGCCTGATGCGGGGCTTGATCCCAGGACCCTGGGATCATGACGAAAGCCAAAGGCAGACGCTTAATGGCTGAGCCACCCAGGCGCCCCCTGTTTCAGTCTTAATGTTAGCGTGCTGATATAGTTGCTGGCAGGAGAATGATATTGTCACATCAAGGCAACTATAAAAAACCTCTTCAACCAGCATCTCATAAATACCTAAGTTGTCTTCTGATAGAGACGAGGGTTCTAGATTGGGATTTTCTGGGTCCAAATCCTGGTTCTGCCTCCTGTTAGCCATATAATCTTGGGAAGTCACTCGATTTCTCTGCTTTAGTTACCTCATCTGTAAAATGGGGAATAACACAGTCTCTGCCTCATAGGTTTATTGGCAAAATTAACCAAGAGGATACAATAAAGCACTTGGAACTATGCCCGGCATAGGAGCACTGAGATGTCTGTTGTATCGTCGTTATCCTTCAGCTTGGGTTTATTGAAAACACACTCCTTGCCAGGCCCTGGGCCATGTGCTGGGCTGCATATTGAAAGACATTGTCTCTCAAGGATATATGAAAATAAATGCTTTAAATTATTCTTAAAAAAAAGAAAAGAAAAGAAAGACATTGTCTCTGTCATCCAGGAATTTACAGCCGTGCACAATTAGTGTGTACTTAAATGATAGGTGTTACAAGACAAAAACAGGCCCAGGCAGCAAAGGCCAAGTGAGGGCTTCTGTCTTGGGTGCGGCCCAGGGCCGTGAGGAAAAAGCAGAGGAAGATCCCAGGGTGAGTTTTGGTTCCAGCGCAAGAAGCAAACAGGTGCCTGGCAGGCTGGGGGGAGGTGCTGATGTGGGGTCCCTGGGGGCCCAGGAGGAAGACTTGGAGGGCACAGTGCCTTTGGGGAACTGCAGGTAGTCCACAGGGATGGGGGGGCGGCACTAGATCAGTGGTCCAGGGCTGGCTTGAGGCAGCCCTGCACAGGCCTCACCCAGGAGCTCGGACACTGGGCCCCATTGGAGGCTCTGCGAAGCCTGGGGAGGTGCCCAGGCAGGGAGAGTAACATGGCCGGATTTCCATTTTAGAAAGTTTACTCTGGGAAATAGTAAAGGAGAATGGACAGAGGTAGGAGACGCTCTAACATCTGGGGCATGTGAGGATGGGTCAGAATGAAGACCATGACAGCAGCGTGGAGGGGAGGATGTGGGATTTGAGGCAGTTTGGGGCCGGTATGTAGGGCAGAGGGTTCAGAGAGCTGGGGATGGCTGCCGGATTTCTACACTGAATGCACAGTAACCGGATGTCCCATGGGCCAGGGAAGGGATAGTAGAAGCAGGGGTTCAGGGAGAAAGGAACAGATTCAGTTCTTACATGGTGAATTTGGAGGATTGGTGTTTTTTTTTTGTTTTGTTTTGTTTTGTTTTGTTTTGTTTTGTTTTGTTTTGCTTTAAAGCCTCTTGAACAACCAGGTGGAGATGTCTGCAGCTTGAAAAGAGGCCTGAGTTAGAGCCCGGGCTTGAGCATCACCATTGGGGGTGACAGGGAGGACTGTCTCGGTGGCAGGGCGTGGGGAAGGTGCAGAATGAGCAGGGAGAAGGCCAGAAGGGATCCCTGAGGAGCACTGGGGTCCAAGGTGGGCAGCATCCCAAGGGAAGGCAAGGGGCCCAGGCCCAGAGGCAGGTGGACACCCAGAGGGAGCAGAGCAGCCTCAAGAAAGAATGACGGAAGGGACTGGATGGTCACAGGAGATCCGAGGGAGATGAAGGCTTAGAACTGACCTTTGGGGTTGGTCGCGGGAATTGCACAGTGACCTGGCGAGAGGTGTCCCTGGTGTGGAGATGCCCAGTGCTAGAGAGCAGAGAACTATAATAAGGGAGAGGTAGCAGAGACAGAAGTGCGCATGACCTCGAGAATCTCAGGTGTGAGGGGAGGGAGAGCCCGGATGTGCACACAACACAGGCGAGAAGCTTTGAGGTAAAAGTCTGCAGCCCCTGAAGACCAGGATTGGCTGGGACCCTCACCTTCCCAGCTGGTGGTTTACCCAAGCAGACTTGGTTTCTCTGAAATAGGAAAGGAACTGGGTAGGGGTCAAGGAAGGTACTGGAAGTTTGGGCTAGCCACTGAGGGGAATGGTTGCCAGAACCGTATCACACCTCACTGCCCCAAATTTAAAACAGATTCCCCTATGGGGCCAGATGCATATTTTAGAAACATAGGAGCGTTATGCACTTAAAAATTCTTTAGTGTTTTCAGCTTGCTGTGCGCAGAGAAAAGACTGGAAGAATATCCTCCAGCATGTTAATTACATGGATCTACGGGTGGTGAAGTCAAAGGATGGGTTTTCCTTTTCAATTTCCTCATCTCTATATTTTTGTAAGTCACCAGCAAGGATTACCGTGGCAGTGAGGAAAGAAGCATTGCGAGGTTGTGGTCTGCCGGGCTACAGGGACACGGAAGCTTCAAGGCCTCCCCGCAAGATGCGTAAGAATGGGGGGTCGGTGGTTCTCAGCGGTGCCAGCGCGACAGCACTGGCAGGAACATCTCAGCAGGGCTTCCGACTCCCTGCCGTCTGTCCAGAACTGTACCGAACAAAATTCCTGACCATGAACTAATAACAGGAAATTCTGAAATCTTTGGAGATAAGCAGAGAAGAGAATATGCTTTTTAGAAAGAGGAAGAAGGAAAGAGACAAGAGTCGTTTGAACCAGAGGCAGGGAAGGGCCCGTGTCACAGTCTGGTCGGTCTCAGGGACTGGCCCAGCTGGTCTCTGGCTCTGAGAGACGGATTCACGAGGCGGATGGGTACACTGTTGTATGATGTCTTCCCTCGTGGTCTGGAACAGCAGGCAATAATGAGGGTACCAAATGAGGGCTCCAGTGGCCCTTTGCAGTGTTTGGGATTCCCTCTTGTAGCCCTTTCTGTGCGGCCTCCCAAGGTTTACAGCAAGTTCTGGTGGCTGGGACCTTAAAAATTGGATGTGGAGGGGGGACAACGTGGACCTTCATTTAGGATAACTCGGACCCCTTGCTTTATCTCCTTGGGCCAGTGATGTTCCTCAGGGCTTTGCCTTTGTAGATAAGACAAGAGTGACGTCCAGCTGCAGTTTTATGGCCTCAGGATTCATAAAAGGTCACACGATTGTCCAAACTCAGTGACTTTTTACATTAAAAGGAATTAATGTGGCCCTCTGGGCTTCTGTGGGGCCTTCTCTGCCTGGGCCAGTACCCTTCCCAGTCCCCCTTTAAAATCTGCTCCTCTGGGTGGTCAGGGCCCTGCCTTGCCTTTGGAAAGACTTCTAGACCCTGCCCTTCTCTGGTACCTCTGGGCAGGGCCCCAGATATCCCCAGATGAGAGGGTCATAGCCTTTTAATTAGAAAATTCAGGAAAGCTGGTCATATTCCTGCTTTGGGTAGCTCCTTCCTGGGTTGTATTTTTTCGCTTGTATTTTTAGTGAGTTTCTAATTGCAAATGCCACGTGTTCTTATTAGGACATTTTAAGAAATATGGTTCAGAAAGTACATATTACCTGTGATCCTACTCTGTGAGATAACTATTAATGATTTTGCAGGGGTCTTTGTGTTTTATACACACTGTTGACCCTTGAACAACGTGAGTTTGAGTTGCACAGGTCCATGCATACACGAATTTTTTTTTTTATAAATGCAGTCCAGTACTACAAGTTTGCTTTCCTTATGATTTTCTTAATATTTTCTTTCCTCTAGCTTACTTTATTGTAAGTCAATACTTTATCGTACAGTATATCATATGTATAACATACAACATATGTATGAATGGACTACTTACATATTGATATTCTGGTCAGCGGTGGGCTATTAGTTCAGTTTGGGGGGGGAGTCAAGAGCTAAATGTGGGTGTGTCTACAAGGGCCCCTAACCCCTCCATTGTTCAAGTGTCTATGTGTCAACTCTGTACCAGCATGTCTTACGTGCCATATACTGTTTAGAAATCTACATTTGCCTTCAACAATCTGTCACAGACGTTCTCTGCGTTAATAGCTGTATACTTTTGCAGCATGTTTAATGTCAGGAGATGTATCCTGAAAGGCGTTATACATACCACAGAGTCCTTGCCTACCGAAGTTTGTTTGCTTTTAAAATTTTTTATCTTAGGGACACCTGGGTAGCTCAGTCGGTTAAGCGTCTGCCTTCAGTTCAGGTCATGATCCCAGGGTCTTGGGAGCCCCGAGTTGGCTTCCCTGCTCAGCGGGGAGCCTGCTTCTCCCTCTGCCCTGCCCCCTGCTTGTGCTCTCCCCACTCCAATAAATAAATAAAATCTTAAAAAAAAAAAAAAAAGAAAGAAAGAACATTTTTATCTTAGGCTTTTCCGATACCTGACTGCATTTTGCAGACCAGATTATTTTTCTACTTTTTTGAATGTTTAGAAAAAATGTTAATGATGGTTAAAGGGTATAAAAGATAACACGATGATATGATGATACGATGTCTTCACTCCCCTCCAACCTCATAAGTAAAACATCATAAAGACAGTGTAACCTCTTTGTATCCCTCCCAGCCTCCCCGCCACCACGGAGGTGATGGTTACCCTGAATCACGTGAGTTTTCACCATCTTTGGTGCCCACAGTGCCCAGGTGCCAGGATCCACGTTTCTAGAAGTTTCTTCTCAGGACCGCATCTCTGTCCCACTCAAAATCCTGAGCCTCCACCAATGAGAAGAGCATTCCTGTGGACGACGAGCAGTCCTTTGGATTTTCTCGTGTCCTGTTTGTTGCCCTGTCGCCCACAGGTGGACCAGTGAAGAAGCGCAGCACTGTTCCTAGTGAAATCAGCCACGTGCTGCCCATCTCAGGCATGAGCAGGTCTTTGATGAGACAGGAAAGTACAGGTGATAACAGATAAAGAGCTGGTGACAGGGGTCAGCAGGGGAAAGTTGGGGAGCCCAGCAGAGAGCCACAGGAGGGATGGGGTGACGGGGAGAAAAGGGGAGCACTCTTTGCCTCCCCAGAGAGGCACCCCAGGGCCACTTTGAGACAAATTGAAAATCTTCCCATAATCGAACTGGGATACTGAATCTTTTTTCCCCTGACAGGAAGACACCCCCCTCCCCCATGCCCTCTTGCTCCGGCTCTTCTGTGCTACCTGGCACCCCCTGGACAGGCCTCCTCTGGCCACCGCTTGGACTGTCTCCCTTCCCAGCTGCCTCTCTCCTGCAGCCGCTGGGATCCTCCTGGCCTTGCCGGGTCCCCACAGCCCTCCTGCCTCCCCCAGCTCCTGTTGCACCGGCGGCCATGCCTTCCACTAGGTGCTCAGCCTCCTTGCTGTGTCGGGGTGCCTGGCGGCCCGCCCGCTCACTGTTTGTGACCCAGGCCCCTGTCGCTTCCTCGCACTTGCACAGCGCGCGGTGTGGTGTAGATTCTCAGCAAGAGTTGTTCATTGATTTGTCTTTGCAGTTTCCATAGCTAGAATCTTTGTCCCCTGTGAGTCATTTTCTTAGCAAAAGATGAAACTCCAGCTCCCTTGTATTGTTAGCATTTCAAGTTCTCGATGTTTCTTCAGTGGCTCCTCCTATCCCAGAATTTCTCCTTTGCGGGAAAGGTTCTGCCACTCAGTTTTCATCTCTTCTACCCTGGGAACTCCTCCCTTGGCATGTTCTAGTCCATCAGCCCCACTCTGGGAAGGCCGGAGATGCTCCGTCAGCCCTGAGATGGCCACCTTCCCCACTCTAGTAGACCACACTGTCCCCCCACCCACACTTTGGGGGCCCCTTTGGGACCTGGGCGTGGGCCCGGTTCTGTCGTTCGGCTGTTACATCAACTTCGCCGACGGTGGTGGCTCATGGCTGCCACTGAGGAGAGCAGCCTGGTGTCACCTCAATCTTGGATGGGGGGTGTGGAACAGTCCCACGCCACACTGTGACTTGACCCAGAGTTAGGCCCAGTTCTCGCTAGGGAGCTGGGCCACGCGGCTGGCACCTTTGGCTCCCTTCTTCCTTGTTTTGCTGCTTTCACCCCATGCTGGAAACCGATAGACTTTTTTTTTTTTTTTTAAGATTTTTTATTTATTTATTTGACAGAGATCACAAGTAGGCAGAGAGGCAGGCGGGGAGAGAGAGGGGGAAGCAGGCCCCCTGCTGAGCAGAGAACCCAATGTGGGGCTCATTCCAGGACCCTGGGATCATGACCTGAGCGGAAGGCAGAGGCTTTAACCCACTGAGCCAGGTGGGTTAACTCCACTGACACCACCTAGGTGTCCCCCGATAGACTTTTTTCCAGGCAGGGGCTCTGGTGCTGAGCCAGGCAGAGCCAGTCATGGAGCTTCTGGTCATAGTAGTTCTCAGCCCTGCTAAGAGCTTTTTTAAAAATGCAGGTGTCTGGGCCCCACGGCTGACGGTTCTTGTATGGCAGCTCTGCCTCAGAGTCTGGGCACCCACAGCTTGTTAAAGCTGCACATTGTTTCCTGCGCACGGCCAAGGATACAGGCTACCTGGCTTGTTCTATTCGGGACTGCCAGAGACGGGCTGGATTCTCACCAGAGGGAATTTATTTCCTGCAGCTCTGGAGGCTGGGAAGTCCGAGATCAAGGATGTGGCTGGTCCGAGATCAAGGTCCATGTCTGGGGTGGGCCCACTTCCTGGGTCATAAACAACCATCTTCTTCTGTCCTCAGGGGGCAGAAAGCGGGAGGAAGCTCTCGGAGGACTGGTTATAAGGTGCTAAGCCTGTGACCTAATTGCCTCATGGAACCCTGTGACCGCATCACCTCCCAGAGGCCCCACCTCCTAATACCACACACTGGGGTATTTAGCCTATGAATCTGGGGGAGACACAAATGTTCAGTCCACTGCCCTGCCGTGTGCTGAGCAGTTTCTGTGGCGAGCATCACCTGAGCCCTTTCTGCAGGTTATCCGCACCTGCGTCTGGTCAGACCCTCGCAGGCACTGCCGTGTACCGGCCATCCTCACTGGAGACCTGTTTGCATTCACCATCTCTCTTCTCACACCCTCTCCACCACCGCAGGATTCATCTGGTTCCCTGCCCCTTTTGTTTAGATCTGAATTTCCCCCACAACTCGGTGTTCACTTCCTGGGCCATTGGCAGTAACCTCCTAACTAGTCTGTGGGATTTTCTTCTCTCCATCTTCTTACCCGATCTACGCAGCATAGGCAACTGAGTTCTCATCCTCAAGAAGTTCCCTGAGGGCTCTAGGTGGCCCACGAAAAGGACTCCTGTCCCCTCCTTTAGGCCTGGAATTCGTTCTACTCAAGCCTGCCCTTGCCCATCAGCTCAGCTTCTCTGCTGCCACTGCATACCCGGGCTCCACTGTGCCGATTTTCTCACCGTCCCCCAGAGGTGCCATGCTCTCACCTTCTTGTCTTTCCCTACGCCCCTCCACCGGCCACAATTTCTTTTCTCCCTCAGATCCACTTCTCAAACCTCAGTGCATGCCTCAGGACCTTCCTCTTGAGGGGCGTCTGGGTGGCTCAGTCGTTAAGTGTCCAACTCTTGATCTCAGCTCAGGTCTTGATCTCAGGGTTGTGAGTTCAAGTCCCGCGTCAGGCTCTACACTGGGCATGGAGCCTACTTAAAAAAAGGAACAAATGAAAAAAAGCGCTCACCTCTTAAAACTTCTGTGGTTGCGTTGGCTGATTGGTAGCTGCTCCTCTGTGCTTCTGCAGCACAGCTTTCTTCTAGAATTGTTGGTACTCCCCCAAAAGACCAGGGAGCCTCCTGGGACAGAGACCTTATTTGATTCCTGAATCCATAGCAGTGAGCACAGGAGCGCAGGCTGAGCACCAAGTAGGTTCCTGGTGAAGATGGGTTATTGCGACCTGGCTTAGGCCCAGACATGGCCTGTTTCCCTTCTGCTCAGATGGGCACGCAGCCCCGGTAGAGTCTCATGGCATTTTGGGTCTGCCACACAAAGGTGTTGAGAGTTAGAACAAAACGCACAGTATCCACAACCATATGAAAAGGAGGGGCACCTGGGTGGCTCAGTCAGTTAAGCGTCTGCCTTCGGCTCAGGTCATGATCCCAGGGTCCTGGGATCGAGCCCCGCATCCGGCTCCCTGCTCAGCGGGAATCCTGCTTCTCCCTCTCCCTCTGCCGCTGCCTGTGTTCCCTCTCTCGCTGTGTCTTTCTGTGTCAAATAAATAAATAAAATCTTTTTTTTTTTTTTTTAAGTACGAAAAGGATGGGATAGCGAATAAGAGGGTAGTTCTAGTCAAAAAGCAAGTCAGAAATCTGAGGGCAGTGGCTCACAGCTGCTTTTGGATTCTTAAGAACCAAATACAGATTACCAATGATTCACACAATAGGATTGGTTAAAAATAAATAAATAAATAAATAAAACTTGATTCTAGTTTAAACACTAATTTTCCTGAGGGAAATTTTTTGGTCCATAAGTGTCCCTCAGTATTGGCATAATTCTGAACACACATGTCGTTGGGGTGAAAATGTCCTGTCCGTGTGTGTAGTTGTTGCTTCCAAGTGACCATCCCCACCGTGGAGCATCAGAACTCCCGGAAGCCCTAGGCTAGCCCTGAATGCCTTTCCTCTTTCTGACAGGGAGCAGTGCCCAAAGGAAATGCCACTAAAGAATTCATCGAGAGTTTACAGCTGAAGCCCGGACAGGTGGTGTACAAGTGTCCCAAATGCTGCAGCATCAAGCCCGACCGAGCCCACCACTGCAGGTACCCACGTCCGCCCCCCTCCGCCCCCTAACCCCCACCTCTCACATGCTCTGGAGCAGCGCCCCACCCCTGCTCCCCACGTGGGCGTCCTCAGCAATAGGACTTCTGAACGTCCCCTGCTCTGGGCACCTGACCACTGTGACTCCTTCCTGATCTCCATGAGCTCCCCAGATTGGAAAGGGCATTTGGTTTGGGCTCAGGACACCTGTCCTAAGACTTGACTCTGCCACCTCTCACGAAGGACCCTGCCAGGCCCTGGACTCTCTCCGTCTGTCTGTAAAATTAAGGGGTTCCTGCTCATTCTGCCTCAAAGCTTTATTACCTTTTAAGGGCATAGGAGACAGACCTTTGGAAAATCATTCTGAGTGTCCGGCACTTGATCCATTTAAGAGGTGGGCCCTACTCACTTGACACTCAGAGGGAAACGAAGGGGCTGTGCCTGAAGGCGATGTTTCTTTAAAACAGAACTTCTAGAGGTTGTGACAATTGTGGGTTCGGCCAAAAAAGGCTTTTCCTCCTCTCATCTCCGGTGATTTTTCAGATTTTCAGATTTTCAGATTTCTTCATTGTTTTGAGTCTTCTCAGCGAGAAGACATCTAGCTAAAAACTGCATTTTATCACTCCAAAAGGGACTTTAAATGCTAAATTACCCTTGGTGCCCCTTGGTCCTTTTCTCAGACTCGGGCTGGGGGAGGGCAGCCAGGAGGGGCACACCGAGCTTACACAGCTGGTGAGTGCCACAGACAGACGTGGGGCCCAGTGTTTTTGGCTCCAGTCCAGGGCTCTCTCCACTAGAACTCCAGTTTGGGGGTGACTTATGTGTCCTGATGGACTTGTATGTATGTCTTTCTGTCAGAAAGAGAGATGGCCACCTCCCCAACTAGTTGGCCTCTCTTGAGGGTGACAGCTGAGGAGACTTGGACAGGGCCTGAGGAGCCTTGGACAGGGCCTGTGCTAATTGCTGTCTCCTGTGGGGTTTCCAGCAGTTTGGAGAAGCTGAGCCCAGCATGGGGCCAGTTCACTTCTGAGATCTGGGTTACAGACCAATGCAGGGCTTGCTGCTCATGCCTGGGGTGGAGGCACCTGTCTAGCCTTTTCTGCCACCTGTTTTCATCGCCTAAGTGAAGAGGCCCCATTTGCCTATGTGGTTCCCCATTCCCCGACTCTGGGCAGCCCAGTATGCTGAGTGGGCTCCTGCCTTGAATTTGGAGAGTTCGGCATTAGAAGGCCAGCAGGGACCCCACCACACTGTGGGACCTCGGACCAGGCAGCAGCACGTCTCTGAGCTCAGCTCTGTCCTCTGCAAAGGCGGTTGTTGCCCGGCGGCTTGCCGTGAGCATTAAACAACGGGAGTTGCTGGTCCCCCAGCAGAAGCCACTGGTTAGTGGAGGCGTGTGCGAGCGACAGGGCACATTAGGTTTAGAGGCTGGAACAGCAATAGGGAGGCGCGAGTTTTGCAGGAAAGAACTTTTGGGGGACCACAGTGGTTCTTTCTCTTCCCTCCCTGAGCCCTCGGCTGCCTCCACTGCCTGGCATTTTATTCACCGCCTCCTCCTCGCCTTTTTTCCCCGGGATGATCCGAGGGAGGTATTCTTGAGTGCTAGTAAACAAATCAGCTTGAGCAAAACAAGAGCTGCTGATTCAGACAAAGTCGAGTGAGGATGCCTGTGTGTCGCCTGCTTCCGCGTCAGGAAGTGTGTGCTGACAACTGCTCCTCTGTGAGGGCTCGCGGCCGCCCAGGTCATCTGGGGACCCACAGTTTGGGATAAGCACAGTTCCCAGCACAGCAGACAGAGCCGGGTTGACGACTGCTTGAGCAGACTGGCTCGAGAGAGTCGGTGTCCGTGTCCCTGCTCGAGTGAAGGCGCGTGTCTGTGTGCGTGAGCACGCCCCCGGCTCTTGGGATCCTGTCCTCCTGACGGAGCCCCATGGAATTTAAGTCCATCCCCACTCCCTGAGCTCTGATAGGTACCACAGATGCTCCCTGACCCTGGACGCGTGGGTATTCCTTCCAGCCCAGGGGTGTGTCGTGGGTCTTCTGCCCACAGAGAGGCATTCCAGAACCCCAGGCTGCTTTCGTCCTGGCAGTTGAGGACCATGGAGGCCGGTGGAAACACTAGAGAGGGAGCCATTCATGCTAAAGTGGACAGCCAAGGTGTTGGGCTTAAGACTTAGGTTCCTCTTGCACAAGGAGGTGGAGACCTGTGCTCCTGGCAAAGCCTCACACGCCTCCCCTTGCCGCCTGCCCCCACAAACACATGCACACTGAGGCTGAGACCATCACAGACTGCTTAGGGCCCCTGCTTGATTCTTACGTTTTCTCTTTCATGGTCATGACCACCAATAAAATTTATGTAGCGCTAATACTGTTTTTAAAGCATTTTACCTACATCATCTCTAATTGGGAAATGGGGACCAGTTCTGCAGAGGATAGTTCGGAGAAGCTAAGTTGCTTTGCCCAGGGCCCAGTGTGGGGATCCGAGAGCAGTGTTCTTTCTGCCACACCGGACTTCCTTACTCAACATTCTTGCTGAGCTGGGACCAGGATGTGGTAGACCCTTTTTTGCAGGAGGTGTGGGGTGAAAACCTGGACGTGGTCCACCTAGTGTCCTCTTGCTTTGTTCTCCGCTCGTGCCCTGCCAGGCGTCCCAGTCTGATACGCTGGAGCCACAGCCCAGGCCTGCTCTTTCCCCATCTGTAGCTTCAGGGCCTGCACTTGGCCCCCACCTTACTAAGGGGGTCTTGGGCCTGATCCTGGGCCGGAGCGGTGGATTAGACATTGACCCTGACCCTAGGGGCTCCCACTGAGGCAGGGCAGATGTACCTTTCCACCCGATACAGTTTGGTAAGTGCCTCTGTAGGGGGAGATGCAGACCCTTGGGGACACAGCTGTATTTCCACGGTGGGCCATCGCCCAGGCTTGGGCAAGGGCCTCAGCCAGCGACTTTGGGGCTGAGAACCAGGAGCCTCAGTGCACGTGAGCCGAGGAGCTTCTTGGGCTCTACCAAGCTTTTGAAGGAAGTGCTTTGGGGCCTGAAAAATGGCAGGGAACCTGGAAGAATAGAGAAGAGGGGCATTGCCTTCCTCTCGAGCATTGATTTAAAAACACAGAAGGGGCTCAGGAAACCCTAAGGCAGGGACATCAAAAGATGCTTACATGGAAGACGTTCGTTCTTTGCAGTGACTATTCCCACAGGCTTGGGAAACGCTGCCAGGCCCGCGGGTGCCTACACCCCAGGAGTGCGCCTGCGCACAGCGGCTCGCACGAGGGTCAGCAAGGGGTGCCCGAGAGGAGTCCCGGGAGAGGGCTGGCACACACTGGAAGGAAAGAGCAGCAAGGAGCCCCAGAGAGGAGAGAGCAAAAGGGCCCTCCCTCTGCCTGCTGTGTCCCCAGCCATGGGCGATGGGAAGAGGGCTGCCTCTGAGATGACCAAGAACCCCCGCTGGGGTATCCGGGGTTGTTGGAGGCCCACATTTTTCCTTCCTGGGGATGGATAGGGCCCAAGGCAAAGCAACTGGGCGGGACATGGACAGGCCTTGCCCTTGGCGTTCTCCAAACCCCAAATGCCGAACCTTTCAGGCTGGTGGTTTTGTGAGTCGTGGGCAAGACATCTCAGATCAGGGCCTCTTGCCACGCTTCCCGGGTGGACTCCACACCCACACGCACCACCGCCTGGCCCTGGCGCTTCTGAACAATCCTGCGTGCCGGGGGAGAGGGTCGGCCTCGGCATTCCGTGTCTTTGCAGGCAGGAAGCTCAGAGCCGGGCACAGTGGGCCAACTTCGGCCACTCTCAGCGGCTGTGCTCACTTGTCCCTGCTCCCTGGAGGAAGAGGAGGAGTGTCCTGATATGGCCGCCAAGCAGCACGTAGCCCGTCATGAAACTCTGTTCCCGGGGTGCACGCCGGGGCTCTTTAGAGGCCGGGAGGAGAGCAAAGGATGGATTAGTCTGAGAACTTGAAACTTGGGCGGCTTTCAGAGGCTGTCAGGCCACTTGGGTGCTGTCTGCTGCTGAGCACACTGCCTCAGGGCGCCCACTAGGAACCCCGTGCGGAGGAGGCGCGGATGGAGGAGAAAGGGCTCAGGGACCGGGGGCAGGGAGGGTGTTACCCCTGGGAGTTTGGTCCCCTGGTTGGAAGGGAGCAAAGACACCGGAGCTGAGGTAGCCCGTGCAAGGTGGCTCTGTCGTGGGAACATGGGGCCTGGGGGCTGAGGCCCAGGATGCAGGGAGTGGCCCTGTCTTCATTCTCTGCTCTGTACTCCGAAAATTATATCCTGGGAACAAGTGTTATCAGTTGAAATCTCTATTCTACATAATCATATGTACGTTTTTAATTAGTAACACATGCACACAGAGAGCAAGACGGGTACCCGACTTTGTCTTTATAGCCCTCTGTGTCCCTTTCATGCCTCTTTCCTCCCCTGCCCTCCTGGCTCCCCAGGAGAACCTAGAGCGGGGCCAGCCTCTCTCTGAGATGTGCCCATTCCCCCCTATGCTAGTGAGGACCTTCAGAGTTGTGGAGGACAACCAGGGTGGAGACTGGCCAGGCCCCCACAATCAGTTCTCACCTTGTCCTTACAACACTTACTTGCTATGGACGGGGAACCCGAGGCCCCGAGTCTGGCCAGTCTGACCAAGATAGCTCAGCAGGGCCCAGGCCGACCTTGTCACTCAAACTCACACCCTGCTCAGAAAAGGCAGCACGTCCTCCTCGGGGTACAGATGAGCCCGCAACTTTGAGTCATCCGTGGCCTCGCCGCGGGGCCCTCCTGCACAGTGGTCTGTGCTTCCTGGCCTGCGGTCTGGGGAGCAGCTCGCCTCCACTCCCAGAAGAGCTCCTCCTGCGCCTTCCCTGCCCAGACAGGCAGCCTGCCAGAGCTCCGCAGGCGTGAGCTCCCCATGCGGGAACGCGACACCGCCCTTTCCGCCAGGGTCCCCCCGCCGGGGCCCAGAACCTGGGATAAAGTTAGCTGTGGAAACTAGTGGAAAGAAAACCTGGTGTGAGCAAAGGTGCTTTCAAAACAGAAAACCCTTTATTTACAGTATTTCGAACTGTTTTGAACAAGTGACGCCCCAAGATCATGTCAAGGAGCCTGTGTTAACAAATGGAGACAGGACCCATTTCTAGGGAGCCCATCGGTTGGCAAAGGGGTGTTTCTAAACCCGAGTTTTGGGAGTAGGTGCTTTCAAGCCCCCAGGAGTCTGCACTCCTGTTACAGATTATTTCTTTCGAACAGGGATGTTTGCTGTCAGGTAAACTTGAAACAGCCTCAGTCCCAAAAGGAGCCCAATTACAAGTTAGCAATCTGCAAGTTCATGGGATTTCTGATCAACACTTAAATACATTCTGCTTTTGCAGCTAAGTGGTTGTTACCTTCCAGCTGAAAAGTCTTGCCCCCGGGACATCCTGCCCTTGAGCCCTCTCCACCTCTCCCAGCACCCTCCGTGGTCAGCCCCGCCCTTCCACCTGGCACCCACGCTTGGGTTCTGGGTGTTTGGAGGAAGCTGGGAGCAGCTGTTCTCTGTAAACTGCCCCTGCGCTCTGTCCCCACAGTAAACCAGCTCGGGGCTTACTGTCCCCGCCAGAGACCAGCCTCCTGTTCAGCCCCTCAGTGCCACCGTATTTCAAACAAGAGAAGGGGCCTTGTGGGCCAGTGACTGTCCCCTATTGGGAATGAGTGGGACCCTGGGGGTCCTGACCCTGCCTTCCAAGCCCCTTGCCACACCCCTAGCCATTGTGGGGCAGTGCCCAAGGAGGCCCCAAGCGTGGAGCAGAGTGGGGGGCTGGGTTCTCTGCTCGGCTGGGCCCCTGCTGCCCTGAGGACAGCCCTTGAGGGTCTGCCTTGTGGGCCTTTCAGCGTTTGTAAGCGGTGTATTCGGAAGATGGACCACCACTGTCCCTGGGTCAATAACTGTGTCGGCGAGAACAACCAGAAGTACTTCGTCCTGTTTACAGTAAGTCCTCTTCCCAGTCCTGTCCCACCTTCCGTGGAGTAGCCAAGCGCTTCCGTCCTTCGAAAATTCTTGGCACTCAGTGTTTTGTGCTGCGGTTCGGAATCCTGCCTGGCCGTGGACACCTCCGCCTTCCTGCCAGAGCACCCCTGGGCTCAACAAGCACCTGTTCCTAAGCCCTCCGCTTGAGCATCTAGAAAACCGGCTCAAGTCCATCGGCTCTAAGCTAGGGCCATGTGCAGGGCTCCCACCCCAAGTGTCCAGTATAAGCAGCTCCAGAAGCCAGTTTTGGTGGTGACCACAAGCCCTCCCTCAACCTTACCTACCTCCCTTACCTACCCACAACCTGCGGGTAAGTAGGAAGATTTAGTTAGAGAGCCGCAAGAGCCCTTGGCAATCAGCGCCCCTGAGTTTTCAGGTGCCGGGAAGCCACCGGCCCAGAGCACGCCCAGCCCACCTAGAGCCCAGAGCCCAGGTCGCACCTGGCAACGGGCACTTGTTTCTGTCTTGTGTCTTCTGCCACATACTCTCACCTCGGTCCTCCTCACCGGAGGCCTGTCTGGCTCTCCCAGTCAGCCCTCAGCCTGCGTGAGTGTTCCGGCGGGGGTTCCTGACACCCCTGTCTTGGGAGCCAGCAGGGTCAGAAGGTTCTCACAACAATGGTGTCTGCACTGCTTTCCTGTTTCAGATGTACATAGCTCTCATTTCCCTGCACGCCCTCATCATGGTGGGATTCCACTTTCTGCACTGCTTTGAAGAAGACTGGACAAGTGAGTATGTGCCAGGGCCCCCCTCCTGCTCCAGGGGTGGTGTGCGACCCAGGCGGGCTGGGCTCTTGGTTAGTGTTATGGTGCCAGAGGCCAACCCCATTTTATTAGATCTGCTACAAGCCTACGGACTGACCAGGGAAGGGACAGCAGAGGCCCAAATCTCTCTTCATGAAAAAAAGCAGCCCCCTAAAGTCAGTTCCACAGGTAAAGAAGTGAGTTGGACAGGCTCTCTAGCCTGAGCGCGCCCAGGGGAAAGGCAGGCCCCCACAGGGAGTGCGTTCCTCCTGCAGGCACGGGAGCCTTGCCAGGGAGAGAACCTTTGTCTCCTGGTCTTTAAGAAAAGGCACTTTAGGGGCGTCTGGGCGGCTCAGCCGGTTGAGTGTCTGGCTCTTGATTTCAACTCAGGTCTTGATCTCAGGGTGGTGAGTTCAAGCCCTACGTTGGGTTCCATGCTGGGCACGGAGCCTACTTTAAAAAAAAAAAAAAAAAAAACAGGAGGAGGCACTTTAATCAAAAGTCATTTCATTCCGATCTCACAGAAATCCATTCTGAACTTTCCTTTTCTGTGGGTGTTTTTTAACTGCTTCATTACCAATCCACGTTAAGATCGCAGAGCAGCCCTTTCTGCTTCCGCGGTGTCCCTTTCGTGCGCAAACATTGAGGAAGGAACTCCGGCCAGAAGGCCACACGAATCCTGGGGGGAAAAATAGATGCTGGGAAAACCGATGCCGTCTTATGATTTTAAAGAAAAATAAAAATAAGAAGGGAGAAAAAAAGCTTTTAACAGATGCTGGAGGAATTAAGAGAGGCCACGGGTCAGACGAGAATCTCGCACACAAACTCCGTGAGACAAGTGTCTTGAGCCAAAGCATCAGATGGGCCCCCTTCTCCATCGCACCATCTTCCAGAACTTCACTCTTCCCGTGCCTCATGTCTTCTCGGGCACCAGCTTGCTGTTCTTGTTCCCCAGAACTGGGGAGGCCGTGGGAAGGTTGGGGTCTTTAGCCCCTGGCTGGGCGTGGAGAGGCTGGCCTGGCCCACCAAGGGAGGAGAACCCCACGAGTCTCAGTCAGCCTGCGCTGCCGTGTCGGAATGCCACAGACTAAGTGGGTCTCTCACAGTTCCGGAGGCCTGGAGATCCAGGAACACGGTGCCAGCCAATTCGGTCCCTGGGGCCGCCTCTCGGCCTGGCTCACAGATGGCCAGCTTCTCCTCGTGTGCTCATGTGGCACTCACCACATCACGGGCCATCCCCTCCCCCACAGCTCCTGACCTCACAGAACCCTCATCGCCACCCAAAGGCCCCATCTCCAGATAACATCACACGATGGGTGGGGCTCCCACATATGAATTTTGCAGGTGACACAGTTCAGTCGGTGTCACCGTGTCTCCCAGGTTTCGTGACTCCTGCAGTTCTGAGCGCAGCCAGCCAGGGGGAGGGTCAAGCTGGCAGGGAGTAGGGAGAAGAGGAGGGGGCAGGTGGATTTCTGCATTCGGACCATTCTGCAGAGCCGGACGGGGCCCCAGCACATTCCTTGGTGACAGTTCTGCGAGTGCACACACCCTGCTAGGGCCCCGGGATCCAGTCCAACTCCAGATGGGGCCTTGGCAACTTGGCAACGCAGTCTGACCGGGACGTTTACTAAGCCCGTCGCTCCCTCCACCCACCACTGTCAGGTTAACAGACTCAAGCAGTGACGAGAATGCCCTGGACCCCCTGTGAGGCAGAAGTGTCTGTCTTTGGAGCACAGCTGGCAGGGGCCGTGTCCTTACTGCCCGCTGAGAGCCAGCTGGGGCGCACAGGGGTCCAGCCAGTCCCCAAGCTCACATGTTTAAGAGGAGGGCCATGATTCAAGCCCCGGTCTGGAGTGGGCTCTTCCAGCCCTGCCTCAATGACCCCAGGGCCTAGGGTCCTCCCTGAGGACTGTTGGTTGTTTTCAGTCAAGATTCCTGAGGGAAGAGGCTTGAGGCAGCAGTGCCTGTGGCCACTAGGCTAGGAGGACAGTCCCCAACACGGAAGCCTGAGATTGGCCCAGTGCGACAGTGACCACCATCACTGCTCAGCCGTGGACGAGGGGCCTCGCATCCAGCTTGTGTAAGAAGGGGAAGGGATGTCCCCAGAATGAGGGCACTGTGAGTTGAGGTTTAACAAAGGGTGGAGTTAGGTCGTTTACATTCCCTGGGTCAGGTTCCTGCCTCCCTACCTCCATTCGTAGCTCCCAGGGCCAGCCCAGGACGGGAAGGATCCAAGTGGCTGGGTGAGGACGGAGAGTGGGCCCCGGTGCCAGGCTCTGCCTCCCGCTCCAGCCCCAGGGCAGCCGAGGTGGGGAAGGAAGGAGCAAGGCGCCTCCATCCCATGGGCACCCCCTGCGTGCTTATGCTGGGCCCCGGCCAGCCTGTGCGGATATTCTCACACTTTCTCAACCGCGCCTCCCAGCGAAAGGGAAAACTACGCTCAGAGAGCCCCGGCCATGTGCCCACACTCCCGTGTTGTCTGGCTCTGCTCCAAGATGGCTTGTACAGCAGGGAGCAAAGCCCCGGCCTCCCAGGGCTAGAGGTGTGGTGGGCAAGGCAGACAGCAAGCCAGGACAGGAGCAAATGGGACTCCACGGGGTGCGGCGCGGGAAAGACGCGGGAGCCACAGAATATTAGTGGTGGCTTCTTAGCAAGAGCTCGTGGTGGGGAGTTGGCTTCAGGATCCTCACCCTGCTGTGTCTGCCTGACTGGAACCCTCATCCTGCCCGCCACCCGGCCCCGCGCAGGCGGCTGCCACACCCGGAGCCTCCAGGGGGCCATCCCAGCCAAGAAAGCCAGAGGGGACAGCTCTGTGGACGATGTTGAGCCCTGAGGGGAGCGTGAGGAGATGAAGGCATTTGGATGATCTGTTGCTCACCCCACCACCCGGACAGTAACAGCGCTGTGTCTCCGGCCGGTTCTGAAGGTCCCGTGAGGGAAGCAGCAAGGAAGCCCCAGATTCCCTGAGTTCCCAAAACCCAGGAAAGCCCGGCCCTGCCCTCCCAGATCGGACCCCTCCGGCCAGGGCAGCAGGCCTGGGCCCTGGGCCAACGAGAAACCTGCACCACAAGCCGGGCCGGGACCCCCGTCTCCCAGTGTCGTCCCCATTCCCCCAGGCACCCCCACCCACACCCCCTCCTGCGGCACCTCAGTTTTCCTCTCCCGTCGGGGGCTCTTCTAATTTAGACTTGGTCCAGACATAGGCTTCTGCTGTTGCTGAAAATAGAACCACATATCTGGTCAAGCCTCGCTGCTCTGTGAGGAGGGGGTGGAGGCCTGGACGGGGACAAGGACTGGTCTGAGGTCTCACACACATACCCCCGGCAGCCTGGGCTCAGAGAGGTGGGGAGAGCAAAAGCAGCCACTCGGGGGCCGGGGGCGCGTTTCCCCGGGGGCTTGCTTCACCCCTAGCTCGGGGCCAGGCCTGGCCGCCAGACTGCCCCCTTGTACACGTCAAATCCCAAAACCCCTGAGTGAGCCTCCAGATCTGCCCCTTCCTGTCCCCCAGAAGCAGACAGAGCTGCAGGAATGTCCAGAAAATTAGTGGCCAAACCGGAACCAGCCTGAGGCCGCCCCACCTGTGCAGCCTGTGTTGTGCTCTCTGAGGGGAGGGGGCTCTCCCTGTCTTCACACCTTCACGCGGTGCAGCCTTTCTGGGTCCTTCCATGTGCAGGCACCATGCTTGGCAGCAGGGCACAGACACTGGCCGGGGAAAGAGCAGGGGTGAAGGGGTGTCAGGAGGGGAAGCCCCGGCAAGGGCCTGTCCTGTGGAGAAGGGCCTCCCCGAGGGAGTGCCGGCGCAGCTGGGTGGCGCCTGCCGGGCCCCGGGTCCAAGGACACGTGGCACACGTGGGAGGAACCAGGTCCTGTGGGGCCGGAGGCTGAGTGGGGCCCTGGGGACGTCGAGTGGCGGGCAGGGCGAGGCAGCCCCAAGTCCCACACGACCCTTCTTGCAGAGTGCAGCTCCTTCTCGCCGCCGACCACAGTGATCCTCCTCATCCTGCTGTGTTTCGAAGGGCTGCTCTTCCTCATCTTCACCTCCGTGATGTTCGGGACGCAGGTGCACTCCATCTGCACAGACGAAACGGTAAGCGGGCGGCCTGTCCCCCGCCTCCGCTCTGTGGCTTGCGGGGGTCCCAGGGCGGATGCTGCGGGGAGGGCTGCGTGCAGGCTGGACCTGGGAGCCCAGCCAGCCAGGCCCAGGAGGGAGGTGTGCCGGCTGCGTCCCCCCATTTGCAGTAACTCTGGACTTACACACACACACACACACACACACACACACGAGTCTTTTCTTGGGGCTGGCATAGCAAGTCACACCAGGAATGGGGCCTAGCAGCCTCGGTGAAGGGTGCCCTTTGCCAAAAGTCCTTCCGTCCTCCCATGATGGTTCCGTGTTACATGCTCCGCTGTGTCAGGCGCTCTGCTGGGCACAGGGCCACGCTTCCCATCTGAGAACTACAGTCCTAAGGAGGGGATGATGGACAAACGGTGCCTGAATCCAGCTGGAGTGGGCAGGGTCCGCTTCCTGGAGGAGGTGACTCCGTGAGTAGGTCCCAAGGGCAGAGTCAGGAGACAGTCTGCCTCAAGCATCCCCGAGCTCTGGGCCCCTGGCGCCCACCTGCCCACTGGGTACCGCCGCTTGGTCCGGCTCTGGTTCTCGTCCATTTCCTCCCCCTCCATACCCCATCCCTACCTCCATCCTACCCACAGCTCCTTCTCTGGGAACTTCGAGGCTGCTGGCGGGGACAGGACTGGAGCCTACTCCCCTGGTGCTATGGCCACCTGTCTGTCCTAAGTGTCCAAAAGCCTCCAGGTGGTCAGTCTGTTGCTGTGACATGGACCTTTCTTCCTTTTTGGCTCTGGGTTCCAGGTGAGGGGCCCTAGGAGGAAGGGGCAGCACTGAGCTCCCTGTGAGGAGCAGAGGCATGAGGTCCCAGGCCCTTCTCGGCACTCCTCCTGGCTTCCCAAGCTCCCCTCTGGTGACAGATGGCAGCGTCAAAGGGGCCTGCTGGTCAGTCCACATCAGATGGAGGCTCGTAGGGAGACAAGACTCCTTGCCACTGCTGTTGGGACACCATCTCTTGGATCTGTGGGAATTCCCAGTGGTTTAGAATGTTTCGGGGGGCTCTCAGCAACTTTATCTTCTATAAGAAATAACATCATCATAAGAGTTTTTCTAAAAACAGCCAATGGTATAGACCCGGCTATGTGTCCAAGCAGGAAGTGTGACCAGCTTCTCCGCCTAAGACCCACAGGGAACCCAGAGGTGACGGTCATTCCCCCTCCCTGCCCCCCCGCCACTGTTGTCTGCGGCGCCCCACACAGCCTGCAGTCTGGGGGAGCCAGAAGGACAGCTCACACCCTTGGCCCTGGCTCTTCTTCCCCTTCCGGCCCCTTCCTAAAGGGAGTTGTGCTGGAAAGGAAAGCAGAAAAGAAGGAAGGGTGCATCTGGAGAAAGCGCGTCTTCCCCTCCGCCTGGACCCTCCCAGCTCCCTCGCCTGAACAGAGATTTGAGTTAGGCTGAGCCCTCCTACTCCTTCCCGTTCCTCCTCCTCCCCAGAGACCAGGGCAGACAGACCCCCGGGCCAGGCGCCTGCCAGGCCACTTCTCTCCTGTTCTCCGAGCAAAGACACATCCTCGGGCCCTGCCCGCTGTCCAGCTCCATCAGAAGAGGGGGAAAGGGAGGGAACAGGCTTCCTCACCAGCCTACTTTTCCTGTGAGACTCGGTGTGGGGAGCAGCCCAGGCTCTGGGCACCCACGAGCGTGGCCTCTGGGCCCGCTTTTTCCCAGAGAAGCACTAGGAAGACCTTTGCCATGCCCGGGGCTGGCTGGCTGTCCAGGCAGCTCCTCTAACCTATGCTAATCCCTTTCCTTCCTCCTCTGTGGTGGCTTCTCTCCTTCCCTACAGTCTCTGACTCCTGTTGGACCTTCTCAGGTCCGCCTTGCCCACCCCGCTGAGCTGGGTGCTTCCTGACCTCCCAGGCTGGGGGGACTAACAGCGCCTGAGCAGGTCCTTTCATTTGTTTCTTTTTTTTTTTGTCTGCAAAGTGGTCACAGTCGTGTCAAACTTGAAGCTACCCAAATTAAAGGCCAGCATTGGCTGTCACGGTCACAAGCCCCTGCCGGCTCTGAGGCTTCTGGCACCAGAGCCCTCACAGCATCCCCGGACCATAGCCAGGCCCAGCGCCAGGCCCAGAGCCCCTCTGTACCGCCCAGTGTGCGTACATGTCGCGCCTTCAAACTTAGCAGAACAGCCCGACACGCCTGTGGGAATCCAGGCTCAGCGGCCTCTGGATTTGCTCATTTTCCCCCTCCCTCCCTGGAGGGGCTTTGCAAATATATGCCCACATACCCCCACCCCCACTACCCCCCCAAAAATGCAATTTTTTTCCCTTTGACACTTTATGAGAGAAAGAGAAGGAAAATGTACGATGTAGGTAGGTTTGTGGCTTTCAGAGGGAGCAATGACACAATTTACCTCAGGCTAATGGACATCCCTTCCCCAAAAACCACAGCAACAAAGAGCTTGACTGAAAGTATGATTGTTCTTGTTTTCAGGGAATAGAACAATTGAAAAAGGAAGAGAGAAGATGGGCTAAAAAAACAAAATGGATGAACATGAAAGCCGTTTTTGGCCACCCCTTCTCTCTAGGCTGGGCCAGCCCCTTTGCCACGCCAGATCAAGGGAAGGCAGACCCGTACCAGTATGTGGTCTGAAGGACCCGACCAGCATTGCCACCCAGACACAAACCGCATCACAGCACTACCGTCCCCTCCGTTCTCATGAATGTTTAAATCGAAAAAAAGCAGAACAACTACTCTAAAACTTTTTTTTAATGTCTCAAGTAAAATGGCTGAGCATTGCAGAGAAAAAAAAAATGTCCCCATGTTTTTATTTTTAAGAGATCATCCCTTCTATTTTTTTGGTGACCGAAGCTGCTCCTCTTCTTTTTTTTTTTTTTTTTTTTTTCCTTTTTTTTTTAAATCACTTCTCTGGCCTCTGGTTTCCTCTCTGCTGTCTGTCTGGCCTGACTAACGTGGAGGGCGCTGTCTCCGGGTGGCCCGCCTCTACTAACTGAGGGAGCCGTGGGCTGGGGCACGGACGGACCACCGGCCCCGACGCCTGGTGGGGGATACTTAGGAGAGGCAGGGGGACCCCCCCACCTCCCGCTGCCCAGGAGGCGGTGGCAGGCGCCCCCACAGGACTTAAAACGTTTTCACCGAAGACGGATGCTTACCCCTTATGGCCGAGACGGGCAGGATCGGCCGGAGCCCTAAGAAGGGCCGTTGGCACAGCGGCCTCATCCCCCAGTGTGGACACGGTTTGCCTCCTTGTACTCCATGGGCTTGGGGTGTGCAGAGTGACTTTTGGGAGGGTGGGATCAAAGGGGTCTTATTTGTATTCTGAATCACCAATTATATTCCCACGGATTATTTGGAAGAATATGAAGGAGAGACGTTTTTCCAGCTCAAAATGCCTTACACAGTCAAAAGGAGAAAACAGATGATGTGGTTTCAGGTTTCCTTTGTCAGGTCTGCTTCCTCTTGGGACCACTTCCCTCCCCTTACCCCCTCCCGCTCCCAGGTGGCCGGTGAGCTGCGCTGATGCTGAGTGACACCGCCCACCGCCCACAGCCCCCAGCGCACAGCCGTCCTGTCCTCAACCCCCTCCGCCCCATTTTGTAAATCCCTAAAGTGGGTTCCCTCTGATGTCTTGGACACCTGAATGCGCACGTAGCCACATCTTTGTATTTGAACCTGGGAGGCCGTCGTCCCTGCCTCTGGGGCTGACGGGGATGTGAGGGGTCGACCTCACGGCCCCCAGATTTCTGAAAGCTGGCAGATGCCCCCCACCCCGACCCGGAACCAGCGGGACTGAGTGGCCTTGCCCCGTCCCCCTTGGCACTTCCCGAATGAAATCCCACTTCCAAGAGGAAAGCCTGAAGAGAGTGGGGAGATGAGGGGGCCCGGGGACAGGGAGGGCCCAGCCAGTGCAGCAATCACAGAAGTTGGAGGACTGACCATCAGTGACTCCGTACACGTGGATTTGGTTTTTTATAAGTGATCACCACAAACCTCCTTTTTGAGCTTGTGCTGGGGGTGGTGGGGCCGGGGGGTAAGGTCTACGAACCCAGTCCGGGACAGGGAGGAAGCTCGTCGAGCCGCCGTGTGGTTTTCCATGAACCGTTCAGTGGAACATGCTGCCTCTTTTCACTTCTGTCCGTGCTTCCACATGGAAACAAAATGCAATAAAATTTTTCCAAAACCTGTTGTCACTGAGCCGTGTTCTCTCACAGCGCTGCCTTCAGGCCGAGCCGCGCTGGCTGCCGTGGGGCCTCTGTTCCGTTGCTCCTAAAGGCTATTTGTTTCTGCTCCTCCTCTTGAACGAGGTGTCCAAGGTGTCCACTGCGCTGTCTTTAAAGAACCCGTTAGCCGTCCGCCCTTGACCGAGCCTACCCCACCCACCCCCGGCCTCTCGCTGGCTTCTGCTGCCTGAATCCCCGGTTACAGAAAAGCCTTCCAGTCCGCAGAGTTTGCTGGAGCGCGGGGCCCCAGGAGAGAGGGACCCGTTTCCCTCTGCGCACCCAGCAGAAAGCGGTGTCTAGCTGGAGGAAGGCACTGGAAACCTCCACAGACCGTCCCAGCGCTATGAGGAGCTCGTCGTCATCCCTCCCATGTCACCAGAGACCTCCACGACCCTCCCCAAGGCAGTCAGCCCCGGTTTGCCTCTCCTGTGCTCTTGACGCCCTAAGTCAAGGCTGAGGTCTGGAGCGTTTGCTTGTGTTTGTTTTTTTTTTAATGCTGTATTTAAATCTAGTTGATAGTGTTTGTTTCCCACAGGCTCCCCCCACACACACTTTTTGCAGTTCGCTGAGGTGTGTGAAGTGTGGCTGTCCAGTGACTAGCGCAGTTTCGAAGGCTCTGGCCTGCTCCCGCCCCTCAGGAAGCCGTCCCTTGGGTCCTCCTGGCCGGGGTGGGGGGGAATATTTTATATATTCGGATACCCTCCAAACACTCCATCCTCAAGGCATTTTTCTTTTTTTAAGTGATCCCGGTTAGTTCTTTTCCCCATGGGATGTCTGAGGAAGGCAGTAGATGGTGCTGAAAATGTATTGATTTTTTTTTTATTACTATTGAGTCCTAAACATAGAAATTCATCATTTAAACCTGGAAATTCATCATTTAAACCTGGCGTCCTAGGCCTGTCCTTCCCAGACAACAAGGCTGCTTTAGACATCCTGTGTGGGTCTCCCTCTGTTCGGCCAGAGGGAAATGCCCTCAGAAGATAGGAAAACCCCGGGTTCCCTGTGGTTTTCCTCGCTCCCTCTCACTGGAACGGGAGACATTTTGGGGGAGCTCAGGGACCAGGGATGGGGCTGTCGTCGGCAGCGGGGTGACCTGCCATCCACACAGAAAGAAGCGGGCATCCCTGAGGGTCCCCAGTCTTCCCAGACGGCTGAGGAGAGAGGACGTGTCTCTGCACAAGGGTGGCCCAGGCTTTCGGCTTTGGCACAGGGGCTCCGGTGGTGTTGGGGGGGTACACCCCTGGGCAATGAGCCCGTGGCAGCCGTGGTCTTTCAGAGCGTGGGCCCTGGAGCGTGGCAGGGAAAGAGAAAGGAAGGCGACATGGCAAGCCGGATTAGGTGACTCCTTCCCAGCCATCGATTTCAGGCGGTGCTTCTAGCAACGGGGCCAAACGTGCAAAAGGCCTCTCCCTCCGGGCAGATGTCCGCCTCTGTGCCCAGGCTTGGTGACTTCGTGACCCCAGAATGAGTTTGGGTAGCAATGCAGGTCCCCCATCTCCTATTAGTCACACCATTTCCTCTCGGGAATACTTTGTCTCCAAAGAACCAAAGTAACACAACTGGAATGACTTTTGCTCCTCTGGGCTCGGCTGCTAAGAAAGTCACAAGCCACTTTCCACTGTGACATGGAAACCAGCCCCTGGCCAGTCTGCTGTGTCCCCAGGTGGAGGCTTCATTCCCCTGCCCTCTCCCTCGGAAAACAAGTTCTCTGTGGCACGACCTCCGTGAGCACCCCAGCAAGTCAAAGTCACTCCAGGGTCCATCCGCGCACACACAGGAGCTAAGAAGGAAGGAATGTTTGCCCCATACTCCGACACGTGGACATAGGGGCGTCCCAAACTTCTCTGCTACTGACCTTACACAGCCTGGCGACTGGGCATCAAAGGCTCTGGCCCCCCTCAGACTCGGGTTCAAGTCCCTGCTCAGGACTTCCTTCGCGTGTGACTTGGCGCAGTCGCTGACTTGAGCCTCCGTGATCTCACATGTCAAACCAGGGAGGCCGTCTGAATCACAAGGTCGCAGCGAAGGTCAAATGAGAGTCGTGACCGTCGCTGTGACAAAGCTGTCTGGCACCCGGCGTGGCTTCCATGAACGTTAGCGCTGCCAGACCTCTGCTCTTCAAACCACAGTCACAACGGCTCCTGATCCCTGAGACCAGCTCGTTGGTGAGAAGTGACATTTAAAATAAATAAATAAATAAATAAATAAAAATCCATGACAGTTGTAGAGTAAGTTATCATTTCATGAGACTTTGTCGGCGGCGGTGCACAGTTGTACAGAAAAGTGTTGCCTGTTGTGGGTCGAGTAAAAGGATGTGAAACAACAGATGAAGAGAGAATGTTCTCTGGCTGTCCAAGGAGGAGGGACGCGGCATGGGCAGCAGCATCTCCAATTTTCGCCATCCGATGATGTGGGGAGTCGAGGGGGCAGGGGGGACAATGAGGTCTTGCTCCGTGGGTCTCAGAGGAGTCCTTACAGAGCCTATGCTCAGGGTCTCTGCCTCCCTCGGGAGCTCTCGTCCTGGTGCGTTCATTCTGGGGACTCTGGTGTGTTCCCATGCAAATGACAGCTCATGTGTCATTGTGGCAGAGGGAGGGCCAGAAGCCCCCAGCCACACCCTCCCTTACAAGAGCTGTTGGCTCGGCCGTGCCGTCCTCCCCAGGAGTCAACCATTCTTGCTCGCTTGGGCCTGACGTAGGTATTACTGTTGTCCCTGCAAACCTCCCGCCAAAGGACTTTGCCTCTGGCACGCCTTCGACTCAGAATTGAGTCGTACCAGGATAAAGAGACCCCATTGGCTCCTCCTGAACCCACCGGCTCAGACCCTCACATCTCTCTTAGGCTGCACATGCGTTTGGAATATTGTCTTCCTCCAGACTCAGAGTTGACCTGGATGTTTGTCCACTTAACCTGCTCAGGAACTTCATCTGGTGGACGGGCCAGGCTCTGATCTAGAATGTTCTTAGGAGCTTGGTGAAGAGGCTGAGTGTCGCCATGAGTGCTCGCCACAGAGCACCATCGTCCTGAGGGCTCTTCTGCTTCATCTCCCTCTCTGGCTTTTTCCTCTGCCTTGGTGATCAGCACGGGTAGAGTGAGAATTCACAGGAGGACTGAAAACACCCTGGGCAGAAAGAAGGCAGAGACCGGTTCTCACCTGGGTTCCAACGAACAGCAGAACAAGTTTTGGCCACCATAGTGGCCTCTCAGACCCTGTTTTCCCACTTGCCAAATTGTCGGTACCAACAGCCACCTCCACTCAGGGCGGTTGTGAGGACCCCACAATCATGGCTATGAGCCAGCCTGCACACAGTCTGGGTGTCCCCTCTGTTGCCTGCCCTGCTTCCTGAGGATGTCCCAGCTTCCCTGAAATCATGCTTCAGATGCCTCTCTGGACAGGCTGCAAAGCATTGCCTGGGAGAGGAACACAGCATCCCCCAAAGCAAGTGTCTCCGGTGGCCCCTGTGGCTTCCGCTCAGCAGGGAGGCCTGGAGAGGGGCTGGTCCATGGGCACCAACAGCATCGGGTGCGCTTGACCTAGGCGAGGCTCCCTCAGGAGTTGCCAGCGAGGTCTGTTTTCTGAAACAGCTCTTCTGTTCTGATCAGTAACAGTAACACCCGCTCATTGGTGAAAGCTTGGGACGTGCAAGGAGTCCACAGAAATTAGTACAAATCACCTCTGACCCCATCCCCAAAGGTACCCGCAGGTCCCGTGATGTCATGTCCAACTACCCTGGCTTCCTTGCCTTGTCGCCAGTGGGCAGGATTTTCCAGGGTGACGTAGAACTGTATCAACACCGTTTTTCAGAGCTGAGTTGTGTTACACTTTGTAGAACAGCAGACTCAGCCATCCTGAGTGGGGGTCTCGACTGTTCCCGGCTTGTCATGTTGTCGCTCAGTGTTCAAGACTCTTGCTCACATCTGTGTGTCTCCGATTATTTTTTTTAACCTGTTCTTGTGACATAATTTCCAACTTGTTAACAAAAAAACGTGGCAGGAATCGCACAGAGAGCTCCTGTGTTTGCCTCCATCAGCCTTTCAACATGGAACCATTTCATATAAACACAATAAAATACAAAAACCTGGGAAACTATGGATGCGAGACCCTTAACAGACCTACAGGCTTCGTTCGGGCTTCTCCACGTGCCCCACCGAGACCCTTGTCTGTCCCGTTGCCTCGCTTGTCCCATCTGTGTTGTCTGCTCCAATCTGTGAATCCTCCATCTTTGTCTTTCATGAACTTCGCCCCCCCTTTTTTTTAATTAAGATGAAATTCACACAACATAAAATCAACCCCTTTAACACGTGCAGTTGCCATACAGCCATCACCTGTGTCTGCTTCCGAAGCATGTTTGTCAGACTTTGACCCTCTCGAAGATCAGAGGCCAGGTATCCGGTAAACTCCAATTTGCGTTTGGCTGATGTTTTCTAATGATTAGATCAAGAGTGTGCGTTCGGGGCGAGAAAAGCATGGAGGTGATGTTGCCCTGATTCGGCTCAGGTGATACCCGCCCGGTTCTGTCCCTGGTCTGCCCTCTGCCACTAGTGTCTTCCAAGGAGATACCCTGAGATCAGCTTCTTCAAACGACAGGTTTTTTCAAGAACCAAGAAACTTAAATCTCTGAGATGAAGTGGGAAGAGAGAGTGTTGGAGAGGGACTGGCCCGGAGGATGGGGCAGGCCTCAGTCTGTGGGTGTGCCTCAGTTTCTCTTTCTGCATAACAGAAGGGATCGTACCAGTTACGGGAGGCTCTTGTGTGGCAAAGAAGAGAGAACCCAGAACGAGGTCCTCGGAGGTTGTTCTGAGGTGGAATGGGTCGTGTGAATGAGCAGTGGCTGTGCCTCGCAAACCCTTGGCTTCTGGCTTCTGGCTTCCAGCGGAGGCGGAGGAAGGCAGAGGCTCCGGTGGGGCTGGAAGCCTTTGTGGAGGGGGCTGTGGTTGGAGAGCTGACCTGACTATGCCTTTCACTCCTGCGGGCTTGTCCCCTTTCCCCTCACCCTCTTTCTGTGGCCTGGCAGCTGAGACGCCCAGAGACAGGTGAGTGGGAGCAGGGGCGCACCACAGCTTGGGAGCAGGGGCGCATCTGCCACCGGAGCAGGGCCCCCCCACAGCGACCCTGCGCCCCCGTCGGCTGCCCGCCGCATGCTGGGCACACAGTCTGCTTTCGCGGCCCCCGTGTTTGTACCCCGCACTCTCCCCTGACTGCCTGCACCCCTTCTTCTGCTGAGTCCGCTGTACCTGCTGGGGGGCGTGGCCCAGAATGCCCAGGGAGGGCGCGGCTTAGTGTTCTCAGGGGCGGTCAGTCCTCGGCCCTGGGCCCCGCAGCAGCCGCGCCTGATTTGGCAAGGCTGGGCAGACCCCGGCCCCCGCTTATTGTGCCGCTCCCCACCGCTCCCCCCAACCCTGCCCGTGCCCCACCGGCCCTCAGGGCCCCACAGCCCTGACCTGGCTTGGTCCGGCTGTGTCCCTACCGCGCCCCCCTCACCCCTGCTGACCCTCTGTATCCCGTTGTCCCCGCAGGGCATCGAGCGCCTCAAGCGAAAGCACCAGCCCAGGGAGCACAGGGGCAGCTGGAAGTCGGTGAAAGAGACCTTTGGTGGGGACTTCTCCCTGAACTGGTTCAACCCCTTCTCTGGACCATGCAACCCAGAGCCTCTGAGTGACAGGGACTGGGTGCGGCAGGCGGCCTCGCTGTCCGAAACGGACAACACGGAGACCGCAGAGGAGCAGTCGGAGGAGAGGAAGGACGAGGACTCCGTGGAGGTGACAGATGAGTGAAGCTGCCGTAGGGGGAGGGCCAGAAACTGGAAAGCCGCTGGCAACCTGGACGCGGGCGTCGTGGCCCCGGCATGGCTGGGACGCGCCGCCCTGCTCTCCTGCCCCCGACCCATCCCCGCAGGCTGCTTGCGGCCACTGCCATCCCCTGTACACCCTCCTCCTCTCCCCAAGTTGGGCCAGGTCTTGGTGGGGGACGGACTGGGGCAACAGGAGGAGGAGAGACTCCTGGAGGCCATCCAAGAAGAGTCTGCCCAGAGCGGTACTGGGTGTCCTTCCGAGATGGGGCGCGCCCCGCACCTGGCACGGCCCCACCAGCAATGAAAGCTCTGAACGGAGCAGCTCAGGGGCAGAAAAGAACTTGCCTTTGGCTTTTCTCGGGATGTCTGTCTTCTTTTGGGATGGTTGGGGCCCTGGCTCCTGGCTTTTAAGAACGAAGGCCATGATGTTAGGATGGAAGGACAGAGCAGGGCTGACCTTGGGGACCCGGGACAGGACACCAACATCAGAGCAGACCAGCCCGGAAAGGGTCCCGAATCCCAGCTGCTCCCCGGAGAGGCTCCCCCGAGCCTGTGAAAACTAGGAGACAGGTGCGGCTGCACGGGTCCTGCTCAGTTTGAGGAGGACCCTGCACCGGGCTAGTCACACACATACATGCAGGCCGCGCCCACGTGGGAAAGGACAGTAGCTGTGTCTTGACCGCAGTGCCAAACTCAGCCCCCATTCTGCTCCACAGACATCAGACTCATCAGGGAGGCGGACAGCTGGGAGCCATCCAGCGGTCGGGGTTGGGGAGAGGACCTGTGGAGAGGGGACTGACCTCCGCCTGGACAGTTTCACAACCCACATGGGCAGAACTGACCAGAAATCTCTCGGGCCTGGGTTTTAAGCCACTTCTCACAAGATAGGGTCCATTTCATCTCTCTGAGGGGATGGGTGGTGACCACGGACTGCAGACCGATGAACCAGGAAGACACACACACACACACACACACACACACACACACACACACACCCTCCACTCTGTCAGGATGAGCCTGGTTGAAGCCCAGGGTTACCTACTCAGAGGGGCCGCTGTTGCCAGTCACCTGTCCTGATCCCGGCGCAGGGCCCTCGGAAGACAGCCTACAAGGGGTGATGGCAGACCTCTAGAGCCCCCAGGCCACAGGCCTGTCTTCCTGGTCTGCATTAGCTTTATTTACTCATGACGATGCCGAGAGCCCTGGTCGGCTCCGAAGGCCGTGCCCCTGCCATCTGGGAAGGCCAAGCCCACTAGCCACTCGGGGAGAGCCGTTGTCCCATCATGGAGGCCTGTCCTTTGTTGTCCTAACCTGGAAGGCAGCCTGGGGTTGAGGGGTGGGGGGGCACACAGCCGACTGGATACCAAAGACTTTACCCCGTGGAGAAAGCAATGCCAACCCTGGAGCCCTCAAGGAGGTGGCCATTACAATAAGGGAAGGGGGTCCCCTGGTCACTGCGGGCAGCGTCGGTCTCCACTGACTTCAGGCCGGTGGTCAGAGGGCTGCTGAGGCTCCAGCGGCCCCGGAACCAGCTCTGAGTGCCCGGTGGCTACAGGAGGCCTGTCACCCACGGTCAGACGGGCCCCCTGCCCACCGAGCTCATCTCGAGCTTGAGCTCGGTGGGCAGGAGTCCCGGTTCGGGGGGCCCAGACGGGGCCACGTGGGAGCTGTGACCCGCCCAACCCTGAGCTTCCTGTCCTCACTGTCCTGTCACCACTGACACAGTGGCCTTCCCTCCAAGTGCGGCGGCTGCCGACAGCCTAACACTGTGCTTGCTTCAAACTGACAGGATCGCAGCTGTTGTCAAAACGAGGGCCACAGCGGGGGAGGCTGGGCGCAAACCCCCACCTTGTGCTCTGAATAAAAAGGTCTTTGCTTGACCTCAGTGGCTGGAGTCTCCTGTCTTCAGCAGGAGATACCCAGCCGGACCCCTGGGCGGCGGAGCCCTTCCTCTTAGTCACCTCGAGGGGACCTCTGAGAAAGTCTTTCTCCTCCAATCCCTGCGCCGGAGACAAGTGATCCCACACAGGGAGGAGCTGTGGATGGAGAGTTACTCACCCAGCTTCTTTGGGTCATCCCTCCAGGGGGTGATTTCTAGCAGAAGGAAAACTCACTTTCAGGCAATGAGCATTTATTGAACACCTACTGTATGCCAGGGCGCTGGGCACTGGGGGCAAGAGGGCCAGGCATTGAGGGATTTTGACTTTAGAAAACAGGGCATCGCCCCCGAATGTCATGCACGTTACACACCGAATAACTCCCCTTCAACCCAGGCCTCTGCCAGGGCGGGTCTGGCTGGGGTTACTGCCTTTGAAAAGAGCCCATCCCCCACCCCCAGCCCCCCGACCCTCGGCATCCTGAGTAGGGCCCAATAAAGAAGGCCCACCCGTCAAGAGAGGCCCTTGACCTGGGAAGTTCAGAGGGCCGATGGCTCCCCCAGAGCCCATGTGATCCCCAGCACCCCAGCACGAGATACCAGAAGAAGCTCGTTTGCAGAAAGAAAAAGGAATGACCCAGGGGACCATGCAGTCCTCTTGAAGCAGTCAGAGTTTAATTAAAAGCATATCGATCACTGGAGCAAGCCTCTGGAAGGCAGAGCAAGAAGGAACAGCTTCGGTTCACAAAGCAGGGCTTTCAGTGGATGTGAGGAGGAACCTCCCCCCGGGAAGGCCACCCCACCAACAGAACCCTGCTCAAGGGAGTGGGGAGCTGCAGGCCTTGGGGTCTCCCTCCCCTGCGCCTGCCCAGGACTGCTGAGCATAGGAAGCCGTCCCTCCCGGGCTGGGCCGGCCTTTACCCTGGGGCAGCCTGCGCCCCTGCCAGAGTGTCTCCAGGCCAGGGGCGTCTTGGGGTGGGGGTGGGGGTTTCCTATGCAGC
The DNA here is from genome assembly GCF_002288905.1 of Enhydra lutris kenyoni. Taxonomy (NCBI): domain Eukaryota; kingdom Metazoa; phylum Chordata; class Mammalia; order Carnivora; family Mustelidae; genus Enhydra; species Enhydra lutris. The sequence goes on along the minus strand of NW_019154094.1, from coordinate 4,066,960 downwards.
CCCCTGGTCCTGTGCCCGTGGGGGCCACCAGCGCTGGTGAGATGAGGTGGTGGGCAAGGTGGGAGGCTTCAAGTGGGGCCCTGGGGGGGATGTTGTCATTACTCCAAAGGTCAGGAAAGGGCACCCTTATTTGAAATGCTCCTCCTGGGGCACCTGGGTAGCTCAGTGGGTTGAAGCCTCTGCCTTCGGCTCGGGTCGTGGTCCCAGGGTCCTGGGATCGAGTGCCGCGTCGGGCTCTCTACTCAGCGGGGAACGTGCTTCCTCCTCTCTCTCTGCCTGCCTCTCTGCCTACTTGTGATCTCTGTCGGTCAAATAAATAAATAAAATCATCTTTTAAAAAAATAAAAATAAAATAAAATAAAATGCTCCTCCTCCTGGGCTGGTCCATGTCAAAATCCCCTTGGCTGACCTGATCTGTCTGTGCCCTGGTGTGGAGGCTCCAGGGTCCCAAAAGCAGCTTCATTCCTGGGGAGCAGTGCATGGGGATGACGGAGGGGTGCTGGGGTACATGGTACTTGCTTGGCCCTGAGAGGGCTGGAGCGGAGGAGATGGGACAGAAGCAGCAGATCCAGCAAATTCATAAGCAGGCCGAGGGCCCCATCCCTGGCGGCTCCCAGGTGAGACCTTCCTGCAAAGGGAGGCAAGTGGCTCTTACCTGAGTGCCCAGGCTCTTCAGGGCGAGGGCGCCAGCCCAGGACTCTGCATTTACACGCGCCCGCAGCTGAGGAGCAGAGGGCCACAGGGCCACATTTTGACAAATACTGAATTTCAGGAGCAGGGGACACCTGCCTGCCTGCAGCTCAGATCAGTCTCTGAAAGGCTGGGGAGTCCCCAGAGTGGAGCCTTGGGGCTGAGGAGGGTCTGGAGACTGGGCTTGTGCTAGAAAACTCCTGGGCAAGGGAGACAGGCGGCAAGGGCCCTACATACAGGGTCTCTGCTATCTCTCGCAGCTGGATGTCCGCTGCGAGGTTCTTCTCATGTCACGCTCTGAATCACAGACGGTCTCACTGCGTGTGGGGTGCCCCGCGCTGATGGCATAGAAACGATGACAGACAAGGTGAGCAGCGACCAGGGGGTCCTCTCCCCATCCACAGGTACGGGCCATGCCCTTCTGGGAGCCCCCAGACCCAATTCCGGGCGAGCGCACCGTGCTTGTCCTGCACGTTTGTCTGACACACATCGGGGGTTGGCAACTGTGTCCACCCACAGGGGAACAGAATGTTGGTGGCACAGCCCAGCCTGTCCACCCCCCCAGGACCCCACCCCCCCCCAGAGCGTTGCAGAACACACGGGGTCCACGGCCTGTCTGGATGGGCTCCCAGAAGCCAGTGCACGTACCCACCGTGTGACCTGGGACGGATGCCCACCTGTCTGTGCCTCAGTTTCCACCTCTGTGAACCAGTAATCTTTAGAACACCTCCCTCCCTCTGGGCTTGTTTCACAGATGACGTGTTGATGCCTGTTGGGGCATCTTCTGTTTTGAAATTAGCTGGAAGTGACCTCCATCTCTCTCACCCTCCAACAAGCCCCAGCTGGACAGTCCTTCCACTTTACCGAAGCCAGAGAAAGGGCAAAGCCATTAAGTTCCTCTTTTAAAGCATTTACGACAGTGCTTGACACATAGTAAGGGCTAGGTAAGTCATGAGAAAATAAGTAAGCAATCTTGGAACCACATGCCTCCCCTGCTGGCCCCTGCACACAAATGTTCTTTGCAAACTCCATCAGGCCTGGTGAAAAGCCCAGTCACACTCCCTCCTGCTTCCCGAATATCAAAGCTCCTGGTTTGTTAAATTGGGATTTTGCAATAGGCCACAACTTCCAAAGCCTGTTCTAGAGGTTGCTGGGTTTTAAAGATTATTTATTTATTTATTTATTTGACAGAGATCACAAGTAGGCAGAGAGGCAGGCAGAGAGAGAGAGAAGGGGAAGCAGGCTTGATCCCAGGCTCCCTGCTGAGCAGAGAGCCTGATGCGGGGCTTGATCCCCGGACCCTGAGGCAAAGGCAGAGGCTTTAACCCACTGAGCCACCCAGGCGCCCCGGTTGCTGGGTTTGAATTTACAAGGAGCCTCAAAAGAGAGTGTGGCCTGGGCCTCTAGCGACCTCTCAGGTGGCGTGGCTGGACAGCGCTTTCCACCTCTCCGATCAGAGGGAGCAAAGGCTGGTGCGCTTGGGCGGCTCAGTCAGTTAGACGTCTGCCTTCCGCTCAGGGCATGATCCCAGGGTGCTGGGATCGAGTCCCACATCGGGCTCCTGGGTCAGCGTGGAGTCTGCTTCTTCCTCTCCCTCTGCTCCTCCCCCTTGCTCGTGCTCTCTGTGCCTGTCTCAAAAAAAATAATAAATAAAATCTGAAAAGAAAAAAAAAAGAAAGAAAGAAAGAAAAAAAGGAGGAAAGGCCATCCCCACAGCCTGGAATGGCCAGAAGGAAGGCAAATACCTGGAAGAGAGACCGGCGAAGGGTCTGGCTGAAGAGGGACACATACACCGTCATAACCCCGCCCCCCACACGCCAGGCTGCAGGTGTCCTCCTGTCCCGCCTCGTGGCCCCAGCCTGTTCGTGCTTGTGCCTTCGGGACCCATGCTGACTATAGAGCAATTCGGGGAAGGGAAGGTGGAGGGACGCTGAGCCCCAAGGAAACTTGCAAAAATCCTAATGAGCAATTCTAGGTCCTAGGGAAAAAAGCAAATTCCTCTTCAGGTGTGCTGGGCAGCCTCTCACATGGGCCCCCGTGATGGCCACCTCCTGCCTTGCGGAATCCCCTCTCCTAGAGTGTGGGCTGCTCCTGGTGACTCACTTCTAGAAAAGAATGCAGGAAAAGTGCTGCGATGTCACTTCTGAGATTAGGTTACAAGGAGCCTGTGACCTCCGCCCTGGGTGACACCTCTACCAACCCTGCCAGCTATCAGAGCCCCTTTTTAATTATTTTTTAATTTTTAAGGTTTTATTTATTTGAAAGAGAGAGTATGGTTGGGGCGTCAGAGGGAGAGGGAGAAGCAGACTCCCTGCAGAGTGGGGAGCCCGACACGGGGCTTGCTCCCAGGACCTGGAGATCATGACCTGAGCCAAAGGCAGACGCTTTAACTGACTGAGCCACCCAGGTGCCCCTTGGAGGCCCTTTTTAAAACCATTGGTTCTGGGGGGTGTCTGGCCAGCTCAGTTGGTAGAGCATGAGACTCTTGATCTCGGGGTTGTGAGTTCGAGCCCACTTTGGGCATAGAGATCACTTAAAATCTTAAAAAAAAAAAATTCAGGGGCACCTGGGTGGCTCAGTGGGTTAAGCCGCTGCCTTCGGCTCAGGTCATGATCCCAGGTCCTGGGTTCGAGCCCCACATCGGGCTTTCTGCTCAGCAGGGAGCCTGCTTCCTCCTCTCTCTCTGCCTGCTTCTCTGCCTACTTGTGATTTCTCTCTGTCAAATAAATAAATAAAATCTTTAAAAAAAAAAAATTCATTCAGCTCTATCATGACCTCCGGGGACTCCCTGTTGCTCCTAGAATCAGATCCACCCCCTTCCTGTTGCCTGCATAGGGCCCTCGGTGGGGGGGGAGTGTCTCCAGATTAGCCTTCTGCACCCCAGCTGATTCAACCCCACCTGACCCGCTGCTGTCTCTCCCACCTGGGGACCCTTGGGCTTTGGTCTCTTCGGCACATGAGTCCTTGTCTGAAATTGTCTTGTACTCTTGTTGGCTTATGGTCCCTCTGTTAGAACAGGCAAGTGGAGTAAAGCACGGACATGTTCCCAGAGCCTGGGGGGTTCCCAGGATACAGTAGACAGACAGCAGGTGTTTGCTGAGTGAGTGATACAAGGTACACAGTAGGTGCTCAATAAATATTTACGGGCAGAATGCACTGTACTGGGGACACTGTACAGCCCCTGAAGTCAGGAGCAGTGATGTCCTGGGGCTCTGGGCTGAGCAGGTGGCCCCCAGCACGGCACACAGCAGGTGCTTGCTTCATCATGGCCACAGGGAAGGGAGACGCTTCCAACTGTAATCTCCACCCACACATTGCATGAGACCCTACGCCTCCATCCTAGAAGGAGCGAAAGGAGTTCTCTCCCAGGCAGGGGCAAAATGTATTCAAGAAGCAAGACCGTCCCCGTTATCCCACTGCCTGTCACCAGATCTACTAGATTTCCTGTCTGTTCCCGCCCCAACCCCCATGGTACTCGAAAGCGTACTTACCTAACCGGGAGCTGTGGATGAGCCATTTCCTATTATCTTTGCATCCAAAGTGCGGGACTTTTAATCACTCTTGCTGGCTTGCTTCCAGCCCACGTAGCTAACGTGTCAACAACCTCAGCCCCATGATTCATCCAGACCGCTCTTCGGGGGCTGCCGTCTCCTTTCTCTGCTCTGGCCCCTCGCTAAGGACCCGGGGTGGCTGAGGACGGAAGCTCCCGCCGCCCCAACCCGGAGCCAGGCCCTGCCTCAGTCTCCCATTCCATCCTCATTGTGCCCACATCATTCCCTCATGACAGACCCTGAGTCAGGATCAAGGAGGCGAGGGCACCCTGGTCTGGAAGGGCCACTCTGGGATGAGAACCCACGTGCTCTGAGCAGCCCCCAGCCCCCCTCAGCAGGGTTCCAGGCCGCACCTGTGCGGAAGGGCGGGATCAGGCTGTCCCAGGAGCGCAGGGCCGGTCCAACAGGCAGCCCCTGGTGGAACACCCGTGTTCGATGGTCTGGAACACTAACGTGAGGGGAGAGGTAGCGAGCTCCTTTTTCAGGAAGTCAGTACGAAGAAACTTCTCACCTGTCTGCAACACAGCTCGGGCTCAGCAAACGTGACTTGGGTCAGGCCTGTTGCAGATTTTAGACAGTGCTCTGCGTAACCCCTGGGCTATGGAAACGTCCCAGATGCTGGCTGGACCTTCTGGGTCATGAACAGATGCCTGCAGAGGAGAGCCTGGCCTCTGATGGGTACACCTGGAATCCAGCTACTGAGAGGCTCTGTGTCCCGATGCTGTGTCCCTGCCGGCAGCTGGGGAGGGCACATCACAGGGACCCCGAGTGCTCCTACCAGCTCAGACTACTCGAGCCCCCTGAGGGGTATGATTGGCCTTCTAGATTCATTGCAGTTTGCGACAGCGCACTGACAGCCTGCCTCTACATCCCTCCTCTTCCTCCTGGTCCTCACACATTAGGAAGACCCTTTGATTATTACATGCAGCTGTCTAGGCTCCTCAGTGCATCAGTGGTCGGAACAGAGTGCGAGATGATGTAAACCACGTCAGAAATATGTGAGATTTCTTCCTGACCAATTCCTTTTTTTTTTTTTAAGATTTTATTTATTTAGGGTGCCTGGGTGGCTCAGTGGGTTAAAGCCTCTGCCTTTGGGGGCGCCTGGGTGGCTCAGTGGGTTAGAGCCTCTGCTTTCCGCTCAGGTCATGATCCCAGGGTCCTGGGATCGAGCCCTGCATCGGGCTCTCTGCTCAGCAGGGAGCCTGCTTCCTCCTCTCTCTCTCTCTGCCTGCCTCTCTGCCTACTTGTGATCTCTGTCTGTCAAATAAATAAATAAATAAAATCTTTAAAAAAAAAAGATTTTATTTATTTATTTGAGAGAGAGAAGAGCACAAGCAGGAGGGTGGGGTAGAGGAAGAGGGAGGCGCAGGCTCCCCGCTGAGCAGGGCTCAATCCCAGGACCCAGAACCCAACCCAAAGACTTAACCGCCTAAGCCAGCCAGGCACCCTCCTCCTGACCAATTCCTGAGCGTGGTTAAACTGCATTCAGAAGGCTTCTGTCCCTCGTGCACGCAGCCCTTGCAGAGGAAGGGTCTGGGGGGGGAGCAGGAATGGCTGAGTCCATGTGAAGTAAGACTGCAGAACGGGACACATGGACTTGGTCACAACAGAGAAAGAACGGAAGCCCGGCCACAGGAAGGCATTCCAGATCTTGACTTTCGGACCTCTTTCTGGAAGCTTCCTTTCTGCCTTTCCAAGCTGCTGCAAGAGCTCTGAATCCAGACTGAGCCAGCCATCCGCACACTCCTCGCTGAATGCTTACACACGGGCCGCGGACCGCTGCAGGTGGCCCCTCGGAAACCAAGGACTGGCCTGGAGTCCCGGGTCTGGGCCGAGTTCTCTAGGACAGGAGGCCCCACAGCAGGCAGGCGGGCGGGCGGCCACACGGGGCCTGCCAGCCTATCCTGCCCGGTGGAGGTCCTCCCTGGGGTGCCCGAACAGCTACAGGCTCTGTGTCCATGGGGACCGTGTGGGCCCTCGGGGACCGAACCTCCCGAGTGGGCACCGTGCCTCCCATGACACGGACTCTGCCCTGGGAGGCTTTCAGATCAACTTCAGTTTTCTGGCCAGATTTGTGCTGTGCCTGGATTGATGCCTGGGGCCCAGCAGAAACTTGAAGAAGCCACCTGGCCTTTCAGTGACAGATCTTCGTGGCTCACGAGCTGGGTTTCAACTGGTTAACCCCAGGCCCCAGAAAGGCCGTCAGGGAGATCAATCCCGAGGGCTGTTCTCACCCCATGCGTATGGTCCAACTGAGACGGGCAGGCTTGGATGAGAAAGTCTGAAACACACGCAGTAGGAATTCTGGGAGGAGAAATATCCAGCATAAGGGAACAGCGGCGTCAAAGCGATGATGCTGAGAACTTTCTGGAACAGATGAAAGATGTGAATCCTCTGATTCAGGAATCAAAGATTCCAAACAGAATGGAAAGTAATAAATACCCCCAGTAAAAATTAAATCTCTCCCCCCCAGACCCTCAGACCCTCTTTCCAGAGGCAACCACTAGGAAGTGTCTTTCCAGTTTTCTCTGCCATAAACATTTGCTCACACCAGGGGGATCTTTTTCAACTTACCATTCTGTACCTTGCCTTTTTTTTTTCCTTCTAAAACATACCTTGGAGTTTATTTCTTAACCATCCAGGTAGTTCTCTTTCTCCTCGGTGGTCACTACTGCCACCGGCCAGGCGCTGACATTGTTCAAATCTTCTGATACGCGACAACTTCCTTGCACCCACGTTTTTGCACTTACGAGGGACGAGATTTAGAACATAAATCTTCCAAAGTTGAACTGCTGTGTCACAGGGTATGTGCCTCTTGAATTTCCATAAATGTTGCCAGAGAACCTTCCAGAGACTGCATCAGGGATTCCCATAGAAAGACGGGAAGATGCCTTTCAAAACCAACCAACCAGCCAGCCAACCAACCAAACTCCGCTCCTACTAAACTGTTCATCTCAGCCAATCTGATGGGTTGGGGGCTCTCTCATTACTGTTTTGATGTTATTTCATGACAACCCCTATTACAAGTAAGACTGAGTATCTTACCACTGACCACTCTCGGCTACAGAATACTGTCCACTCACCGTTTGGGATGTGGGTCATTTTCTTTGGACCCACAGGAGCACCTTTTTTTTTTTTTTTTTTTTTTTAATTTCTTTGAGAGACAGTGAGGGAGAATATGAGAGGGGAGAAGGTTGGAGGGAGAAGCAGACTCCCCATGGAGCTGGGAGGCAGATGCGGGACTCGATCTCAGGACTCCAGAATCGTGACCTGAGCCGAAGGCAATGGCTTAACCAATTGAGCCACCCAGGCACCCCACTGGAGCTCTTTTTAGGCTTCAGAGTAGCTTCTGTTTATTCATTACCTTCCCCCTCCGAGTTCTGCTACACATTTTTTTAACTTTTATGTAGTCAGTTTCTCTATCTTCCCCTTTGTTTCTAGGTTTCCAGTTTCCTGGGAAACATCTTCCCTCCAAGATAGTTCTTCACACTGCCTTCGTTTTCTTCTCTGCTTTACAGTTTCATCTTTGACCTTTCTGGAATTTATCATGGACAGCGGCATGAGGTAGCGAACCAGACTTACTTTTCTCTAAAAGCCAACAGGTTGTCTCAGCATGGTGAATTGCACGATCTCCCTTTTATGAACCTTTAACCACACCTCCCACTATTGCCTGGGTCCCTGAAATGTCCTGATGTCCTGGAGGCGTTTCGAAAATAAATGCAGGGTGGCTCATGGGAACACAGTGTAGGCAGCGTGACACGGAGCCACCGCAAGGCAGGTGGTGATGTTACCTGGGTGAGCCCAGCAGCACCAACCCGCTCCCACCAACACCCTAGCACTATTGGGACATCTGCTGGAGACAAGATCTTTTTTTTTTTTTTAAGATCTTATTTATTTATTTGACAGAGAGAGAGATCACAAGTAAGCAGAGAGACAGGCAGAGAGAGAGGAGGAAGCAGGCTCCCCAGTGAGCAGAAAGCCTGACCCGGGCCTCAATCCCAGGACCCTGAGATCATGACCTGGGCCAAAGGCAGAGGCTTAACCCACTGAGCCTCCCAGACACCCTGGAAACAAGTTCATTACCCAAGAGATGTTTGCAAGGATTTTCAACCTCTGTAAGGCCTGTGTCTTTTTTCCTCTCTGTGGTCTTAATTTGCATTTCCCCATCTCTAGTGAGATTGAAGCTTTTCAAATGTTTATTACCTGTTCTCGGTTTCCCCTGAAGCTTGGGTGGCCCAGGCAGTTAAGTACCTGATTTTCCGTTTTCACTCAGGTCCTGACCTCAGGAAGGAGAGGTCAAGGCCGCATCCGGCTCCAGGCCCAACACAGAGCCTGCTTAAGACTCCCTCTGTCCCTCCCCTCTCTGCTGCTCTCTCTGTCTAAAAATAAATCTTTAAAAAAAAAACAAAACGTCCAGCTGTTCAAGCTTCCTCTTCTGTGAATGATCAACTCATGCACTTTGCCCAATTTTCTTTTGAGGTGTATTGTCTTTTCTTCATGATTTGAAATTTAAGGAACTTTGAGAAAAGAACTTCTACGGGCCCCTCCGACCACATCCAGCCACCTTACCTGGCGCTCTGCCCACGGACCTACGTCCTGACCTCTGCGAGAGTGAGATGTCTGCACGCCTTGCTCAAGTCAGCCGTTGAGTGTGCACCAGATCCCAGCTCAGGGCTCCCCCTTTCCTTGCACCTTCAGTCTCCCCACTGTTAGTTCACTGCCCCTCTTGTCCCCATCTTCTCTGCCACCTACTGCCCCTTCGTAGGAAAACTCGTTGAAAGTGACTTCACCGCTGGCTGTCTCCAATCCCTCTTCCTGCCATTCCCTCTTTTCTCAGTTTGGTTTTGTTTTCAATTGAAATTGAATTCAATTTCAATTCAAATACAATTAAGACATAAAATTTAGGGGCTCCTGGGTGGCTCAGTGGGTTAAAGCCTCTCTCTGCTCAGCAGGGAGCCTGCTTCCCCCTCTCTCTCCGCCTGCCTCTCTGCCTACTTGTGATCTCTGTCTGTCAAATAAATAAATAAAATCTAAAAAAAAAAAAAGACATAAAATTTACCAGTTTTAAGTGACAATTCATTGCTGTTGAGAACATTCACTATGTCGTGCAACAGTCACTACTCATCCATCTCCAGAACGTTTTTGCCCCAAACTGGAACTCTGTCCCCATTAAACACTAACTCCCCATTCCTCTCCTCCCTGTCCCAGAGCAACCCCCTTCCTACTTTGTCTCCGTGAATTTGCCTCTCCTTGGCCTCTCATGTACGTGGGATCAGACAATATTTGTCATTTGGTGTCTGGCTTATTTAACTTAGCAGACTTTACAAGGTTCATCTCTGTAACCCGTGCATTAGACCTTCATTCCTTTTCATAGCTGAACAGCCTATTGTATGTATATTACCACATTCTGTTTATCCAGAATGTTTCCACCTTCCGGTCATTGTAATTAACATGTTATGAACACCGGTAGACAAGTGTCTGTGTGAGTCTCTGCTTTCAATTCTTTTTGTGCATCTGTGCCAAACTATCCCCCCGCCGTGGTACCATTTTACACTCCCACCAGCAATGCACAAGGGCTCCACATTCTCCACTCTCACCGAGATTTGTCATCTTTTGTGGTTTGTTTTGTTTTGATGGTAGCCGTCCTGATGGGCATGAGACGCTATCTCATTGTGGTTTAGAATGGCATTTTCCTGGTGACTAGTGACTTGGTCATACATAGATAGCCAAGAAGCCCATGGAAGGGCTTCCATGGGCTTCTTGGCTATCTATGTATCTTCTTTGGAGAAATGTGTGTTCATGTCCTTTGCCTGCTTTGAAGTTGAATTTTTTTTTGGTTGACGAATTGTAAAAGTTCCTTATATATTCTGGATATTAATCCCTTTTTAGATCTATGATTTGCAAAATATCTCCCATTCTGTAGGTTATGTGTTCACTCTTTTTTTTTTTTTCAAGAGGGGATTTTTTTTCCCAAAGGTTTTATTTATTTATTTGACAGACAGAGATCACAAGTAGGCAGAAAGGCAGGCAGAGAGAGAAAGGGAAGCAGGTTCCCTGCTGAGCAGAGAGCCCAATGCGGGGCTTGATCCCAGGACCCTGAGATCATGACCTGAGATGCAGATGCTTAACCCACTGAGCCACCCAGGCGCCCCTGTATTTACTCTATTGATAGTGTCCTGTGATGCACAAAAATTCTTAATTTTGACGAGGCCCAATTTATTTCTCTTTTGTGCTGCCTGTGCCTTAGGTGTCAAAAAATCATTGCCAAACCCAATGTCATGAAGCTTTTCCTTGGTTTTCTTCTAAGAGCTCGTATTTTAGTTCTTATAATTTTAGGTCTTCAAGGGATGCCTGGGTGGCTCAGTCAGTGAAGCCACTGCCTTTGGCTCAGGTCATGATCCCAGGGTCCTGGGATCAAGTCCTGAATTGGGCTCCCTGCTCAGCGGGGAGCCTGCTTCTCCCTCTGCCTCTGCCTGCCACTCTGCTTGCCCGCTCTCTCTCTCTTTCTCTCTCTCTCTCTCTGACAAATAAGTAAATAAATCTTAATTTTAGGTCTTCCATTCATTTTGAGTTCCATTTTCTATATGATGAAAGGGTCCAACTTCATTCTTCTGCATACAGATATCCAGTTTCTCCAGCACCAGCTGCTAAAAGACTGCCCCTTCCCACTGAATGGTCTCGATGCCCTTCTCAACGGGCTTGGGTTCTCGACTCCGCACCACTGGTTCATGTCTAGATGTTGGTACTATACCATTGTCATTATGTAGCTTTGCAGTAAGGTTTGGGATCAGGGTGGGTAAGTCCTCCGACATTGTTTTTCTTTCTCAAGATTGTTTTGGCTACTCAGTGGCCCCTTAAGGACGTCTATGACTCTTAGGATGGGCTTTCCTATTCCTGCAAAACAACAACAACAACAAACAAACAAGCACGGAGGCGGGACTGGACATGCTAGACTCGAGAACTGTTGAGATGCAAGTGTGGGGGGTAACTCAAGCGTGGTGAGTGGGGGTGTAAAGGCTGGAGAGGTGCGCTAAGGCCGGATCCCACTCACTAGGACCCACAGGACGGTTTTTGGAAGCTCATCTGTCAGCTGTCTGGTGAGTCCTAGAGGGCCGAGGAGGGCCTACATGGGCGGGAATGAGGGGCAGCCTGGACATGTCCCTTGTCCCTCCCCCTCCCCCTACTGCCTCCTGGCCACCAAGTCCCTCCCTCCTGCAGGGAGTGTCTGAAAAAGACATGGAGGCAGGCAGCCTTGGAGAGAGCTGCGAGGGCTCTGGGACATCCAGGGGAAGCCTCCCCACCCCACACCAAGAACTTGAAGCTCCACACGAGGGAACAAGCAGCATACAGACCGTTTGGGACTAGGAATTACACTCAAACTGCGTAAGATACGATAAAGTCACAGGGATCCGAGAAAAACAATCAAAGGGCAGAGAGGGCTATGGGGAGAATGAGGAGGCAAGAGCAGCCTCTGAGCCAGCTTCCTTTCCCACCAAGTAAAACAAAACTAGGTCCCCAAAGTGGGGTCAGGCCTTCCCCTTGGCACACCAAGAAAACGGGCAGATGCTGCTGAAACTGAAGAGCGCCATCCAGCCTGGGTGGCATCAGGAAGGGACCATGTGCTCGAGCTCGAGCTGGGCAGGCAGCTGAGCCCCAGGCCCCAGGGGGAGAGGGCAGCTCCCAACTCCAAGGGCTGAGGCTCACCCAGGTTGCTTCCTCTTATTCCAAAAAATCAGGAAAAGAAAGAAAAGGGGAGGGGGCATAGGAAAGCATTAAGATTCCACACCGGCTACTTTTCACTTACAAACCAAAAGATTTATTAATCCAGTTTCCCTTCCCTCGCTGAACTGCAGAAGCACGACTCAGGTACCCCGGTCCAGCCGCGTGGAGGTGTCGGAAAGCTCCCCCGGAACGCACCCCAGTGTCACGTGCCGGCCCTCTGTCCGGCCGCAGGATTGCAATTACAGCGCGGTCTTGAGGCCCAACACCCCGCAGACAGACCCTGGGGTCTCCAGCGTCTGCCACGGGGTGCTGGGGTGGGGGCAGGGTTGTGAGCATCGAAAGTACCACCCACGTGTATCGAGAAGGCTTCAGGCCGAACACGCGGATGCCTGTCCTTCCCCTTCCAGGAGCTGCGGCTGGCCACCCTCGAGGCTGCTGGTTCAGGGGCCCATTTCCCTCAGGAACATCTCCACCTGGCCGATGGTCAGAAGGCCCGGGAGGTGGTCCCCACACGCCATCCCGCACCCGGGCCGCTGTGCTGTGTCTCCAGCGGGTCCCCCCCGCACCTGCTGCTACTGCTGCTTGCGTTCGGTGGCCTTCCCGCTGGGGGGCAGCTTCCTGTGGATCAGGCTGAGTCCGCAGAGGATGAGGAACACGCCTCCCCACCACAAGACCTCCTGGCACTCTCCGTACAACACAAAGCCCAGAAAGGCCTGTGGGACAGAGACCGTGGTGAGGTCACAGCCACATGTGCCCGCAGGACTTGACTGTGGTGAGTAGGCACCGCCTTACTCTCCCTGGGGCCGACTGCCCTCCTGGGGCAGACTGCCCTCCTGGGGCAGGAGGAAAGGTCTGGAGCTGGAAGTCGGGGGCTTGAAGCCCAGCTGTCGCCTTCCATAAGTCACTATTCATGGTTGGCCCACCTGCGGGGGCGGGGGAGGGTGCCCTCCTCCCAGCCCCAGCTCCGAGCCAAGTGCACAAGAAAGATCAGCAAGAGGCCAGCCGCTAAGGCCCAGCACACAGCTGGCGCCTGGTGTTTGCTGATCTGGCAGGCCAAGTTCTCCTTCCCTCAACGGCAGGACCGACTGGGCTCAGACCCACCTGGCTGACATCAGGCTATCAGAGGAAAGAGCGTCCGCCCTCCCCATCTCAAGCTCAAGTTCACAGAGCCCTAGACATCAGTTTGCCCGGAGGCGGCCGAGACTTGAGAATGAGGGCTGCAGCCTGGAAGGGCAGCACGCAGGGAGGCCTTTTTAAAAGTTGGACTTCGGGGCGCCTGGGTGGCTCAGTGGGTTAAAGTCTCTGCCTTCGGCTCAGGTCATGATCCCAGGGTCCTGGGATCGAGCCCCAAGTCGGGCTCTCTGCTCAGCGGGGACCCTGCTTCCTCCTCTTTCTCTGCCTGCTTCCCTGCCTACTTGTGATCCCTGTCTATCAAATAAATAAACAAAATCTTTTAAAAAGTTGGACTTCATACCCAGCTAGCTTGAGAATTCGGCCAGAGTTTGAGATGAGAGGAGCAGCCATCAGGGGTCAAGCCGCAGCCCAAACTCAAGTTGGCTCCTGTCTAGGAGGGCGGGAGTTCCCCAATTTCCCCGGAACCCAGCTTTGGGACAGGGGACTGCACTCCCAGGGCTACTCACCGAGCTGAGGATGTTCGAAAACGTCACCGTGACAGACGCAATGGCCGAAGACATGGAGAAACTGAGGCCCCGGCTAAAGAACGTCCACATCAGAGAATTGGTGGTCGCCATCATGATGACGCCTAAGATGCAGAAGGCCATGTTCACCTGCGGGACAAAGTGTCACTGCGGCCACGCCCAGCCACAGCGGACCTGCGGCCCCCTCACAGCACTCCCAGGGGCCTGATTATGCACAGCTGGGCCCTGCTGAGATCCTGCCATGGCCAGGGTAGGCGGTCATCCGAGCTTTCCTGCACAGCACTCCACCTAACGCTGGGCTCAGCGCACCCATTTTATAGCTGAAATAAACTGAGACTTACCTGGCCGTCTTGCCAGCCAGGTGCCCTGGGGCAGAGCAAAATGCTAATCAGTAACCAGTACTTTGAACACCAGTCCCTTGCTGGTGTTGAGGACCGGAGCAGAGGGCAAGCAGTTATTAGTCAGTATATAGTGAGAGCAAATCAGGGGGCAGAGTCCTCACTTCCCGGGATCAGATAAAGCATGAATTCACCATGCCCCCCACCCCCACTCCGTGCAGGCTACAGGACACTCAGGCCAGTCCTTCTGGGCATTCGGGAGCTTTCACTCTGGGCCAGGCCCTGTGGCCAGTGTCTTAAGTGCATTCTCATTTACACCTTAACTTCGCTTTACAGATAAGGAACCTAAGGCATTAGTAACTCGCCTCAAGTGCCTCTAGCCCGTGGAAGCCTCCAGGATTGAAAACAAGGCAGTGGCTCCATGCTCTTAACCAGGACACAGCCCTGCTCAGGGAAAACCCCCGCTACTCAACTAGCGATCCCCGACATCACTTGGGGTCCTTGCAGCCTTTTTCTTTTTTAAAGGTGAAAGCCTGGAAAGGAAAGGATCTTAAGCCTCCTGCACAGAGAACATGCAGACCCCTTGCTTGGTTTTCGGTTAGAAACCTGCTTCAGGGGCGCCTGCGTGGCTCAGTGGGTTAAGCCTCTGCCTTCAGCTTGGGTTGTGCTCTCGGGGTCCTGGAACTGAGCCCCACATCGGGCTCGCTGCTCAGCGGGGAGCCTGCTTCTCCCTCTTCCTTTGCCTGCCTCTCTGCCTACTTGTGATCTCTGTCAAATGAATGGATAAAATATTAAAAAAAAAAACCCTGTTTGCAGACAGAGCTGCCTCCTCTGGGGTGCCCATCTAAATATCATACTATTCTTTCTTTTTAAAAAGGATTTTATTTTTGAGTAATCTCTACACCCAACGTGGGACTTGAACTCACAACCCCAAGACCAAGCAGTGCATGCTCTACTGACTGAGCCACCCAGGTGACCCTCATACTCTTTTTTTTTTTTTTTAAGATTTTATTTATTTATTTGACAGAGAGAGATCACAAGTAGACAGAGAGGCAGGCAGAGAGAGAGGGAAGCAGGCTCCCTGCTGAGCAGAGAGCCGGATGCGGGACTCGGTACCAGGACCCTGAGATCATGACCTGAGCCGAAGGCAGCGGCCTAACCCACTGAGCCACCCAGGCACCCATACTCTTATTTCTTGTAACAGTTTTCTAGCTGTTGACTATATTAGTGTCTTAAGGAAAGGATGTCTTGGGGCGCCTGAGTGGCTCAGTCCGTTCAGTGTCTGCCTTCAGCTCTGGTAGTGATCCCAGCGTCCTGGAATCAGGCCCTGCAAGGCATCAGTCTTTCTGCTCAGCAGGGAGCCTGCTTCCCCCTCTCCTTCTGTCTGCTGCTCTGCCTACTTGTGATCTCTCTCTGTGTGTCAGGTAAATAAATAAAATCTTTAAAAAAAAAAAAAAAAGGAAAGCGTGTCTCTGCAGAATTTTCACAAAAGCCTTGTATACACCAGGGCAACCTGCTGAGGTAGTTATGAAGACGTGGCGCACAACTAAACAGACTAGGAAACCTCATGGTTCAGGTACTCATCCCCTTTGCGCTTCAGGAATTATACCCAACAGGACACTAACCTCAAGCATGGTGGTTCCGCCCTAAACAGGCTGACCCGCACGGACCCGTCTGTCCACTGTCCAGGTCAGGACCTACGCCTGGGGCGCTGGGGCAGAGAAAGCCCTCCAGCAGCAGACACTGGCCTACCACTCAGGACGGAGGGGCAGAGGTCCACTACCGCAGACATGCGGAGGCAGTTAAGGGGTTCTCAGGAAGATGGTGGGTTGAGGGAGGTGGTGTCCAGAATGCTCCTCTGTCCTCTCTTATGCCTATGTATCCCAAACTCCCAGTTTTCCTGGCAGCGGGGAATACCGGTCAAAACACTTGTTAATTACGGAGCAAAGAGATGGGCAACGGGCTTCTCACCTAAGAGTCACGTGGAGAGAAATGTTCAGGCACAAGGGGCTTAAAATGAGAGGCAGAGAGTGGATGTAGGAACGCGAACTAGTCCAATCGGAGGACAGACTGCAGGTCCCTGGTAGGGAAGAGGCTCAGGTCTCTTACCGCCTACACTGGACGAGGATTTGACGGGTTTGGAATGCACGGATGCTCTCCCGCCCCCCAGCTCACTGCAGCGCCTGGCTGCGGACCGGGCGAACAGACCTGCGGGCGTGAGGCTTCGCCCTGCGCCCCCAACCCCAATCCAACCCCCTCCCCGGAGCCTCGCAGGCCCCGCAGCGCCCCTCCACCGCCCGCGCCCACCCGCCCGCCGGCCGCAGCGGCTCCCCGGGCTCGACCTCGCTGCCGAAGGCCAGCTTGGCGGAGGCGGCGGCCAGGGCCCCGAACGCGCCGGCGCACAGGCAGTTGAACACTCCCCAGAAGCGGCGCCGCATCGCGCCGGCCTGGAGGTGAGGGGGGAATTCTGCGGGGGCGTCGGGGTAGGCGGTCGGGCACACGGCGCCGCCGGGGGACTGCGGCCCCTCGGCCATGGTGCCCACCGCCACCTCTCCCCGCGCCCGCCAAGAGCGGGACCGAGCGCGCGCCGCGATTGGGCGGCGGCCTCACGTGACGCGGCGCCCACGTGAGCAGGGAGGCAAATTCCGGCGCGGCGAGGGCCTCGGAGGGGTGGGGCGGGTGGGGCGGGTGGGGCGGGTGGGGCGGGGGCCGGGCCGAGCCGAGCCCGGGGGGGCCTCCATGGGGCGCCGGCCTCCGTAGCTTTACCCAGGAGCTGTCCGTGGCTGCGGTCGGAAGCCGCTGTGGTTGCTGCTGTAGAACAACACTCCGTGACCCGGCAGTTTGTCTTTGCCACTGGCTGTGGCCCAGCATCCGCTTTCCCCAGGAATTGGTTAAAAATGCGGAGTCCCGGGCCCGCCCAAGACCCGTTGATCAGAATGTGCATTTCAACAAGAGCCCCAGGGGATTCACCGGCACCTTCCGGTTCGGGAGACGCAAAGTGGAAAGACGCCTCGGCAGAGGGCGCTGGAGCCCTCCGCACTCGGCGTGGAGGCGGGCTCCGGGGGGGGCCTCTGACAAATCAGAAGGCCCAGATGGATGCGCGCTGCTCGTAGGATTTAAAAAAGAGACTAAATCGCCCATAACGACTCCGCTCAGATAACCGGGACTGACCTGACTTCCCATTTCCTGTGCACTTAAATGTTTAAAATGTTTGTGTGTAAAAAGTAGTACATGTCTTTCGAAGAGAAATGTTGGAGCGTATCAAGGACTACTTCCTCTCTCCAGGGAGATCATTATTAGAGTATTTTCTGTCTAGGCACAGTTTTATATACAGCACACGTTAAAAAGTTTACGTAATCTGTGTGGGGGTTTTTTGTTTAGCATGATTTCACAGTGAACTGTTGAGCATTTTTTTTTTTTTTTTTCCCATTCAGGAAGTTTTCGTGAGAAGTCCTTCTTTGCCACTCTCTCACGGGGTGGTTTTGCGGCTCAAGTTAAAGCCTGGATAGCCCTGATAACTGCAGTTTATAGGATGAATTGTCCCCCCGAAAAGATACGTTTCAAGGACTTATATCAGTACCCCAAGCTAAGAGAAAGGCAATGAACAGACAGACAATCCCTGGAGCCTTCAGAGAGAATGGCCTTGCCAACAACACCTTGGTTCTGGACTTCTAGCCTCCAG
Source organism: Enhydra lutris kenyoni (assembly GCF_002288905.1). Taxonomy (NCBI): domain Eukaryota; kingdom Metazoa; phylum Chordata; class Mammalia; order Carnivora; family Mustelidae; genus Enhydra; species Enhydra lutris. Next base: position 4,049,319 of record NW_019154094.1, on the reverse strand, counting down.
AAGCGGTGAGAGAATGTTTGTTTTTAGCCTCCCAGTTTCTGGTCATTTGCTCCAGCAGCCCCTAGACACCCCCATAGGTGGCTAAGACCCAAGCCTCTTCAGTACCAGCTTCAGTATTCCAACCTTCTCCCACCTCCAGAGTGATCTCAGTTTCTGTTTTCCACCTTATGCTGAATTTTACTTTTTATTAAAAATTTTATTTTTAAGTAATCTCTACCCCCAACATGGAGCTTGAACTCACAACCCTGAGCCCAAGAGTCCCATGCTACACCGTCAAGCCCACCAGGTGCCCCCTACACCGATTTTTAGATTCTTTTTTGTTTGTTTGTTTCTGGCTCTTAGGGATTGACTGATACTCTCTGGGAATTCAACTGTGCGTTAATTTTTAAAATCGTTTTTCCTCAGCTTTAGGGAGGTATAAATGACAACCCATAAAATGAAGCCATTTTGAAGTTTAATTTTTAGTAAATTTAGAGAGCTACATGTGTGCAATCATCACAAGCCAGCACATTTCCACCACATCGAAAACGTTCCCATTGCGCCCATCCCGTCAGTCGCTCCCATCCCCAGCCACAAGCTCCTCTCTCTATAATCTGCCCTTCCTGGACATTTCATATAAATGGAATCACTCAGTATGCGGTCTTTGGGGTCTGGCACCTTTCACTTTTTTCTCTTTGTTGAGCTTCATCCATTTTGCCTCTTTTTACTGCTGAGTGTAGAGGTCTATTTTATGTAAAGAATGCTCAGTATCATTAGGCCTTAGGAGAATGTCAGCGATGGGCCAAGAGCAAGCACCGGGATGGCCCCCGTAAAACATCTGGCAGAACAGGAGCTGAGGAGGATGCGAAGAAACTGAGCCCCCTGCTGGTGGGAGTGCGCGGTGCAAGCAAACAGGGCCTCCGCAGAGCGGAGCCAGGGTCTTAAAAATTAGACAAGCTTAACCAGCAATTCCACTCCTGGAGATCTGTCTGCTCAAGCCACAGGAAACGCAGATCCCCAGCAAGACGGGTACACAAATATTTACAGCAGCGTTATTCATAAGAGCTCCAAATTGCCAAAAAGCTCAAATGTCAGTAAAGCAAACGCGGCATCTCCTCACAACAGGGTATGATTCGCAATGAAAAGGAATGAAGCGGTGATACACGGAAGTTCCTTGAGGGCAGGAGGGTTTGTTTGCTGTGTTTGCGGATGACCAGGGCACGTAAGAGATACTCATTAAGTCCATGGTGAATGGACATGTCTTTAATCTGGCGCTCCCAAGTGAGAATAAAGCACTTCATTAAATGGTTAATTTTTAAGAGATTTTATTACATTTTGAAAAATGGCCATATTTACAGTCATAAAAAAATGCTCAGGAGAATACTTAAAAAGTTAAGAATACAAAAATAATCTATATTAACAAATTTGCCTTTCCTATATGCTACACAACAGGATTAATATCATGGCAAGTTTTGAAGCCACCACATACCATTAGAGCTTCCACTACAAGACTCGAAGATTCTGGTGAGTAGTATCTAAGGAAAAAATAACCTGGCCAACAACCACTGTAAATCTTAACTACGGCTTTTTATTTTAAAATGGCAAAAGGTATTATTCCCCAGTATTTACAGTTGATTGAAAGCTTTGAAATGGGATGGTAACTTTGAAACAGCAGACTGCTGACTGCCACATGGTGAGGACGGATGCAGAACATGCGTCGGAAACTTGAAGGTCAGCCCCCAATGCCACATACACAGTTAGTAATTACACTCCTTGGTTCAGCTGTTAAATGCACTGGGGTAGGGCTTACTTTTGCAAGAGGAAAATCTCCAGAAAGGTGATGCCAAGGTAGGTAGTTGCCCAAGATCCTTAAGATTCATTCCTTTTCTTTTCTTTTAAAAACACATTTTCAGCACGCAACTTTTCTGTCTCCTAAGAATTAAAAAAAAAAAAAAAGGAAAAAAGAAAAAAAAATTAAGACTCGAACGCTTACAGGAAGTTATTCTTTGCATTCATTAAGCTTATATTAAAAATTAAGACTACAACTTTCAATTTGTAAACTCCATATAACATTACACAAGAACCTGATTATGTAGGAGTCTGACAACGGCCTGAATTAGGCTTGGAATAATAAGGACTGATTTTTTTTTTTTTTTAATTCAGTAAATTCCCCGAAGGAAGCATTTAAGCGATTTGATGATTACATTGAACTTTAGTGAAACAATCATTCTAAGAGCAGGCTGAGTTTATTTAAGGTACTTGTCAGAGCTTACCTCAGCGAGCCTGACGTTCTCCTTCTTCAGCCGCACCACGTACTGAATCTTCTGATGCAGGTTTTGGTGACCGACCAACTTCCCATTTTCCTCAGCAAGACACTCCACCTGCTTCCTTAACATTTCCATCTCCTGCAGGCAAATCAATCCAGGGAGGGGAAAATGAGCTGCTCTTAATTCTGCTTTTACAATCACATTGTTTCTCGTGCGTCCCCAGAGCACAGGCGCCAGAGAGCCCGGGTTCCCGGCTCTCCCAGCCGGTCATCCCTGCGCGCGCCCGAGCGACTCTGAACCCACTGACAACCCCTCCCAGACATGCCCTGAGCACATGAAAACGAGCAACACACAAATGCACCTGGAATATTCTCTCCTTTTCCTCATACAGCTCTTCCAGCTTTGACCTCAGTTGCTCCTTCTCTTGGAATGCTTTAGATTCCAAAGTCCGGGTTCGCTCGACTTCCTCGGCCATTCTAAGGCAGTCCATCTCTTTGTTCAGGAGAGCACTCTGGACTTCTTCTAGGCTGTAACAACAAACAGCAGTTTGTGGGATTCCAAAGGCAAATAATTGCAACAGTATTCAAATGAGACCGGTTTCACTCAAGCCCAGAATTTTGATTTGAAAGCGTCACAAATATTCAGCCCTCCCCTAGTGACGGCACCAGGAGATAGCAAGGGATGCAGATAGGCTTTTTTTGGTTATCTTACCCAAGACTTTCATTTTGGAAAACTCCTCAAACCATTTTCTTTCTTTCTTTCTTTTTTTTAAAAAAGATTTTATTTATTATTTTATTTGACAGAGAGAGATCACAAGTAGGCAGAGAGGCAGGCAGAGAGAGAGAGGAGGAAGCAGGCTCCCTGCCAAGCAGAGAGCCCGATGCGGGACTCGATCCCAGGACCCTGAGCCGAAGGCAGAGGCTTAACCCCCTGAGCCACCCAGGCACCCACAAACAGATAACATTATTGTGAGAATCACTGCTGTAGGTTGGGACCGATAAAACTGGGTGTGCCACTTTCTAGTGTGTGCTTCCGTTGCCCACAGCATGAGGTCCTGTATCTTCTAGGGACAGTGTGTCGCTGGAGACTCTTGGTTCCTAGATTATGAAATAAATTACATGCCAACTGAGCTTTTATTCTTTTTGCAAGAATGTCTAAAATAGCTATTATTTCTGAAAGAGCTGCAATTCTACAAACCGCACAGCAGGATTCTCAGAGATCCTGTAAGTGAGCCGCGTTTCTACCCTAGCTCTACAATGATTGACCATCTGGGAGCCAGTCCCTGAACTGCTCATACGTAGAGCAAAGCATGGAACATGCTCTGTTCCACAATACTCTCTGATGCTATAAAGCCAATAACTGGATAACAAATCTTTACACAAAATGGGTGTAAGTCAGCTGATCATTAAAAAGAATTTGTGACTGGGGCGCCTGGGTGGCTCAGTGAGTTGAGAGTCTGCCTCTGGCTCAGGTCATGATCCAGGGTCCTGGGATCGAGCCCCACATGGGGCTCCCTGCTCAGTGGGAGGCCTGCTTCTCCCTCTGTCTGCTGTTCCCCTTGCTTGTAACTCTCTCTCTCTGTGTGTCAAATAAATAAATAAAATCTTTAAAAAAAAAAAAAAAGAATTTTTGATGACATAACTATGTAATTTTTGACATACTAACTTGAATGGAGTTCGAATAATTGCATGACAGGACTCAACAAAATTCCAGCTGCTGTCATTTACTTACTATGTGAATGCGATTTCTCAGCACTTACAGCTATAAAAACAAAGGAGGAATAGAGGGGATACTGAATACTGTCTCGTTCCAGAATTAAGTATAACAGAAGAATGAGTAATTGAAGCTAAAATGCACTGGGAGATGAATTTCCATTTAAATATTACTACATATCATAATTTATAAAAAAGTTATAATAAATAAAGGACACCATGATTAATAATAATTGAAATGAAAACTTAATCCAGAAGAAAATACAGCACTAGAGCCAGCTATACAAATACAAATTACTTTCACAACACAAGAAACTTTAACAAATTACTTCCCATTTGTATATATATATTTGCTGCCTAGTTATATGGTAGGGTAATCAACAAAAAATTTCCCAAAAAATATATTAATTAGGATAATTAATAAATTAGGATATAATTCTGTGTAGGTACGAAACGGAAATTCAATTTGAAAGGAAAAAGGAACAATGTACAATTTTTGATTTAGGAATTTGTTCCTGTATCGTTAAATGGATAGAAAGTAGCAGGTCAGTTGGATACTTTGAAGAGAACACTACCGGAGCTTTATTTCTATGGCCAGTTCAAGGAGAGGCTCTCTACAGGGCAATAGCCGGAACAAAACTGGAGACATGTCAGAAGTGGGATCTGAACCCACACCTTCGTGCAGAGACCAGAAGGCCGGACCATGAGAAGCAGGAGCTGGAGTCTGTGACTAAGACCATTTGGCCACACTGACACCAAGAACTTTATTCCTACACGGCACTATTTTCAGTATGTGAGAACTTCTACCCTTTGCTTCAATTTAAAGTTTCAGTGAGAAATTTTAGACATAAAGTCGACTCCAAAAATGTGCAGAAGGGTACATGGTGTTTCAAAATTCTCTTAGGAGGTTTGGGGTACTTGGGTGGCTGAGTTGTTGGGCGTCTGCCTTCAGCTCAGGTCATGATCCTAGGGTCCTAGGATCAAGCCCTGCTTCGGGATCCCTGCTCAGCAGGAAGCCTGATTCTCCCTCTCCCCACGCTTGTGTTCCCACTCTCGCTGTCTCTCTCTCTGCCATATCAATCAATTGATCAATCAATCAATCATTCTTTTAGGAGGTTTAACAAGTGAAAATGTTTGAGGCCCTCTTCTCTGGATAAATATTCAGAGTGTACTCTCTTCCTAATGTCTTACCATTTTATTTGTTAATACCAACCAGTTTACATATTTTGAACTCAATAGGAAAGAGAGTATATTTTCCTCATCTAAGAATGAGGCGAGTTTATCAGATTCCATAAATTCATATGAAAACTAGATGAAAAAATTAAAATCCTCTTTACAGAACACATGTAGGAAAGAGACCCAAGGTTTTAAATCGGAGGAAACCAAGAAGGAAAGGAGTTACTTACCTTGTGGATATAGTTATTTCTTCCCTTAGAGGAGAAGAAATTAAAGACCTATAAGAACTTGAATTACAAAACCGTGCACTTACTCTGCTTTCATTTTCAGCATTTCTTCAACCAATTTATTCTGTAATAAGATAAAAAGAAAAAGATGGCTTACATTGCTAAGAAAAAAATTGATAGTAAGCAGTCCACTCTCCCTCATAGTAATGAGATCATTTAACCCAATATCCTCTTCCACATCTCAACGGTGTAACCCTTAAAGGGGGTGCCTGTCTCTTTAAGACTTCACACACCGTGCCCTCTGAGGCCTCCCACGGGCACCCTATACCCGCTTCTACTCTACATGGAAAACTCTGTGTGGGGATGCCGGCAGGAGGCTATCCGCTGAAACACGAAGACAAATTCACTCTTATTTCATCAACGAGGTCTCAATATTGATGGTAAATATCAAACTCAACAGTGAGAATACAGAAGAGACAGAAACTTCAAGAGTAAAATGGTTTCTAGAACTATAACCCACAAATGCTAAGTAGAAAAGCATTTCTCAGACAAGAAACCTATTACATTAAAAAAAAAAAAGTCGTACTTTAGCAAGTCTTTCTTTGATCATTTCTTCTTGTTCATTCTTCAGCTGTTGATGATCTGGATGATTCTGTTCACTGCAGAGATGAGAAAGGGAGTCTGGGGAAGTGTGGTTAGGCATATCCAAGCATCCCTTTCCTATCTGCTGTAGGCAGCAATGCCAAGTTATGCAATGCAAAGCTAACTCTGTTGATTAAGCCAAGTTAGCACAGGTCACACGTGTGACTGATATGTGGGGGTGAAATAAGGCACCTCCCCGGAATTCAGGACGCCTCCCATACAAAACTGAGATGAACAGAGCTGGGAAATCCAATCGAGGCCTGGTGGAAAGTAAAGCAGAAATGGAGCCAAGAGTGGTACCATATGAAGATCAAATGTGAGCGAAGGCAGCTGAGACAGGCGGTCCAGAAGCCTGGTGATCAGCTGGGAGGGGGCATCTCTGGGTGTGGGAAGGGTTCCTCAGGCCAGCCTCGCACATGGAGCCCCAGCACCCCCTTGGCTGGAATTTCAGCATCCATTGGCAATTTTCTGATGGCACTCTGGCATCCCATGTATGCCGACACCAGGAAGGGGATTCCCTGGGCACCGGACATAAATCTTTTCATGGAAAAGGAATGTTCCTCTACATAAAGGAAATTACATTCTGGACGTTGCATCAGTGTCACGTGAATCTGATTAATGGGAGTCCATCTCTGAGCCTGACCAGGGCAGGATCATACACTGAGTTTCTGCGGGCAGCCCCTGCACCCAGGGGACATCCCCCAGGAGAACCTGCCTGAATGCCACAGACTCCTCTAGAAATATCTCTCACTGATGAGCAAAAAATCGTTTCTTGAAGGAAAACAGAAGGTCCAGTAGTTTCTTTCACTTAATGAATCTGGCAGCCTAGATAGAAATGGTAATGAGACCTCAGTGAGGAAAACGCCCGAAACCATTAGAGAAGTGTTGTCTATGCTCTAGCCCAAAAGCGGGTACACTTTTTCTGTCAAGAACCAGACAGAAAATATTCTAGGCTTTGGGAGCCATGGGGGTCCCCGTCACAGCTATTCTGCTTGGCTGTTGTAACGCCAACACAGTAGCTAAATGAAAGCACGTGGCTCGGCTCTAGGAAGACCTTGTTGACCAGACAGGCTGCAGGCCCGATCTGACCCCCGAGCCAGCTTGCCCCCACTCTGATCTTTCAGGAAGGAGGCTCTTTACGGCTCCTCATAAGGGACACGTGGCTCTGTGAGCATTTTTAGTTGTGATTTTATAAATGAGCTAGAAACGTTCTATGTTCTGTGTTCGAACCAGCTCTTGATAAAAGGTAGTGTACGAGTACAGGGTTGTTCTCTGCACAGGGGAGCGTGTGAACAGGTGCGCAGACCGCAGACGGGCCACATCGGAATGGGCTAGAAGGGGCTGTGGCTACTAAACTGAGCATGTCCAGCGCCCCCGGACACCTGGAGAAACGCGTTCAGGAGCAGCCTGTCAGCACAGCCACCGTTACCATCCTCGAGCATCTGCTGTCTTAGTTAAGGCGCGGACAGTGCATCTCAGGGCTGCTTCTGGACGGGGAAGGGGAGCGTGTCTGCCCGAGACCCGCTGGCAATGGTAGGAACAGCAGACACTCCTAATCTGGGAAGTTGAATTCAGTCAGGGCCTTCATCCCACATGGAGACCCCCCCACTTTGATTCACTTCAACTTGCTGCATAATTTTCCAGACCACCCTCAACTCGAATCCCTCTGGCAAGTTCACAAAAGGTCAAGATCGTAAGTCTGCCCTGTATACTTAACATCTGCCACTTCTTGGGTGACACCCCCCAGCCAAGCACTGTAACCAGCGCTTTACCCACGTTATTTCTGGTCTTTAAAACACCTTGTGAGAGAGAGCCATCGCTTTCTTCATTTTATGCCTCAGGAAACTGAGGCACTAGAAGTTAAAAACTGTGTTCAAAGTCACAGGACTTTCAAGGGTTAGACACAGGACAGAGCCCGGGTGTGACTGCCCGTGACACTATGTCATGCCATTGGCAAATACAACTAGAAAACTGCCGTAGCTAAAGGCAAACCACGTGCACAGATACCCAAGCCCAAGGGAGCACTCCTCTGGAAAGCTCCTTCCTGCGTAGGGGCACTCCCTGGACCATGGGTCGTGAAGCAAAATCATCTGGTAGGAAATCCTCCCTTTTCCTGCTGGATCTCTGGAACCTTGTCCTGTCGAGGTCATAGCTCCCCCACCCCATGCCCCTTTCCTGTCAAACAGCAGTAGACAGTTGGGTTCAAATGCTTCACATGTCTGAAATTCATTTTAATAGCTCCATAACAACACAAAGGTTAACAGAGTAGGCAAGATCATGAAGGCCTTAATCCCCCATTCTGGAAAAAGCAGTGCCCTCATCAGACCCAACTCAACCAACGGGGCATCCCCTGGACTAGCGGCGAATGCTGAGCCTGCCGGGAAACCAAGCCCAGCCGCTTCTCCCTAGCCACACCCAGGCAGGCCAAGATTTAGCTCACAGGGTTCCGGCAGCTCTTTCTCACCTGTTCTTTTCCCTTTCGAGATCATCTAGCTGACTCTGCAGGAGCCAGTTCCTCTCTCGCAACTGCTCGGCTTCTGTGCGGAGGCTGTCCATTTCACACAACTGCTCCTGGGAAGACAGCAAATCCCGTCCTTTCAGAAAACACGTAGGCGGCATGATTTTGCTCCCCAAGGCCACACATGAGTCACAAACGCCTAAGCGAACCTCATCCTATGCACAGAACACTGCACTGGGTGTCGCTGGATGAAAAGGAGACTGGGACGAGCTCTTGGGGACCTGGAACGGTGACTCATTTTCATACCCACGGTGTGTTAAATAGTCTCTTATCAGTATCACATAATTCATTAAAATCCCTTAATGAGAAAACATGTTCAAAAGTCTAGTCTACTTTGGTAAATGTTCTACTTGATTCTACTTAATAAATCCTAATTTTAAAGAAACTGATATAGGGAATATAGTCAATAATACAGTAATAACGTTGTCTGGCAACAGATGGCAGCTACACCTGTGGTGAGCACAGCGTAATGGATGGAAATGTCAAATCACTATGTTGTACGGAGGGTCCAACTGATGTGTCCACAGCCCATCACTCAAAATCCTTAGTGAACGCTAAGTTGAAAATCAGGAGCATTAACCATCCAGAAGAAATAAATACTTGTCTGCAGGGAGTGTCCCTTCTCCTTTGCTTCTACTTGTCCACTGTTTGATTTCCTTCCTTCTTTCTTTTTTTTTTTAAGATTTTATTTACTTATTTGATAGAAAGAGAGAGACAGCAAGAGAGGGAACACAAGCAGGGACAGTGGGAGAGGGTGAAACAGGCTTCCCGCAGAGCAGGGAACCCGATGCAGGGCTCGATCCCAGGACCCTGGAATCATGACCTGAGCTGAAGGCAGATGCTTAACAACAGAGCCACCCAGGTGCCCCTTTTATTTGATTTCTTTTAACCTGACCCAATTTCTTCTGAGTCCTAACGTCATGCCAATCTGGGCAACAGCCACATTCCTGGGATAGTGGCTTACTGGGAACGGCCCTAAATAAAAAAGCCAGGAATGATCGCCTCCATGAGGAACAAAACTCAAGAGAGATGCTGTCTTCATGCATGTTCTGTCACTTGGTTACAGTAAGCTTAATTTTGTTCCTGAACAAAAACTTACTACGGAGCAATGGCCTCACAGGCTAACCGTGATCTCGTATGAAGCACCGTATCCGCTCTACCCACACCGCCCCGAAGCTACACACCACCCACCCAGGCGCTCCTCCGCATACCTCCCGCCCCTCAACACTCCTCTAAACACACTCCCCCCACATGTAATCACCACACCCCCATGTCCCTGGGTAGAACCCAAACCAAACCAAAACCAGAAGGAAGTTTAAAGGAAGGGCAAACAAGAAGAGAGTATTTTTAACTATCACAGACAAAAGCAAATCTAATACAGAAAGAATGCCTACGAATCATTAAGGAGAAGGGTGACAGTAGAAAGATGGGCAAAGGCCATCCGAAGATGCTCCATCTTACTCCTAATAAGAAAAATACAAATTTAAAACTATTGAGAGACCATGCTGTAGCCATGAAACTGGCAAGGATCTGAATCAGGCAGCACTGGGATCAGAGTAGCTGGTAAGGCCCGGGTAGGATACCATCATAAAAACCAAACGGGCAGGGAGACAATGGTTCCAGTCGTGGTGACACATGGGAACCTGGCTACAGTGGCAGCCACCAGGGACGGTCAGCTAGGCAGGGTCAAGGCAGCAGAGGGAGGCAGGCTTTTCTGTGTACCCTTCAGTTCTGCGACTTTTGAATTTTGTATCAGTAAACACAAAAAGATATTATTTTACTTATTTATTTTGGATACTGTTTATTTTTAAAAGATTGGGCTTATGGGGAAAAATCATGCAGTTACCTTTATTCTGAGGATTTCAGCATTTTTGACCTCTCTATCTTCGTTTAGCTTTGTTACAAGGTGTTGCAGGGAAATCTTAGAGGCTCTTCCATCTTCTATCTCTTGTTCTTGTGTTTCCAGGAGTTTTGCCAAATGTGTTTGAAAGTGAGGTGGTGTTTTAGGGCTCTATGAAAAAATTAAATTTCATCCGAATACTCAATTAAGTGAGGTTTGATAAAGATTTCATTGTAAATGTATATACCAAGCACACGGAAAACACTCAGCTGTTTAGCTTGCTATTCTAATTCCTGTCCAAGTAAAACAAATAAAAACACCGGTACTTTTTTATCAAGTAAAAAGCAGAAAAGGTGTTGGTGAAAATCTTTCTATTAAAAAATAAATAAATAAATAAAGCTATGGTCTTCGTAATTTCCAAACGTTTATCACTCACGAAACTTCATTCTCCCCACAACACACCCTTTCTCTGACAAGCACCTGCGGATACTCAGCAGCAGAATCCATCACGTGTTCGAGCTGCCTCATCTTGAAGTTATATTCATTCTTTTTCTGTTCTACTTCCTCCTCCTTCTGGTTCAGCTGGGAGAATTGAACAGAGGTGAGATGATGTGTTAGAAAATCACACGGGGCCCAAGGTCCTGTTAAGAACAGATGAGCTGCCCGAGGTAGGAGGGTACAGATGTCGTGTTATTTTGACGTCCGTAATAATCTGAAACGCAGTAAGGTATTAAAAGCAACCCAGACCACAGCAGTGTTTACAGCTATAAACACTGCACCTGCCACTCGTGGCCGTGGGCCTTGGTTGCTGCTCAGACCCTCTCGTCTCCTGCTCTCTCACAAACTTTACAGTGTTTAAAAAAACTTGAAGCTTCACAGGTCATCAAAGGGTCATTGAGGAAAATAAAATACAAAACAACAGCCAGCAGAGAGGACAAGAGTCAGCCATAGCCTTGCCCCAGAGGTCAGAATGCGCTGGCGCAGGTCAGGGGGCCGGAGGCGGCCAGAGAGGCAGCCAAGCAAGTCAGGACCCACAGCAGCAGCCGCATCGTTCAGATCCCGCAGCGCAGCCAGCCCTCCTCAGTGCCCGACTGGCCCCCCCTTTCTGTTTACCGGGCCAAGGCGCTGAGGCCCCGGATCTCACCTCATGCTGAAGTTCTTGGATCAGGGCCTCCTTCCTGCTCATCTCCTCTTGCGCGGACTGCAGCAGCTCCGAGTGCTTCTTCGAGGCTTCTGTGAGCATGTTGAGCTGCTCGGTGGCATGGGCCAGGTCCTCGCAGAGCATATCCCTCTGTCAGGGGACAATCCCCACAAAGGAAGAGTCCCCTCTTAACTGGGTGCTCCGCTGAGGATTTGCAAATCACCCCAATGGGCAATTTTACAAGGTTAAGAAAGTTTTAAGAACTTTTACTTTTTTTGGGGGGGGTGCTTATGTGCAAATCCATTCCAAACAAACGAAGCAGTTAATATTGAAGGGAACGGGTCTGAAGAGAAACAGTACGGGAGATTCATACAGGTATCCCTGTTGGGCTTTGATTGCATTCTACCCCTTTCCCCTGACATTGAACCCTTCCCCTCACCCCCAGGATCTCAAAGTTGATCGCTCTTCCCTTAGGAGGACTCCACAGGTCTCCACCTTACCTGCTGTCTGACCAACTGACTCTAGTCGTTTATACACTGGAAGGTAAGAGCTGTAAAGATGAGGGGTGCCTGGGTGGCTCATTTGGTTAAGTGACTGCCTTCAGCTCAGGTTATGATCCTGAAGTCTTGGGATCGAGTCCCAAGTTGGGCTCCCTGCTCGGTGGGGAGTCTGCTTTTCCCTCTGACCCTACCCCTTCCCATGCTCTCCCTTTCCTTCTCATTCTCAATCTCTCTCTCAAACAAAACAAAACAAAACAAAACAAAAAACCCAACAATAAAATAAAATCTTTAAAAAAAAAAAAAAAAAAAAGATGACTGCCCCTCCGCCAGTTGGGGGAGGGCCTGGGCAGTCCCCAGACAGTGAGACATGGTCATAGGCCATCGCAGTTTCGGGGGAGTAGCATGATGGGAAGGAGCAGGAAGAATCAGGAGTCCCGTGGGTTGCGTACATAATCCCTATGTACACAGCATGCAATCCCTTCCAGGTTGAGAGCAGATCTGCTTACTCTAATTTTCCAAATGTGTGTGTTATGTGTACTTATGTATATTAACATATATAACTACATATGAATCAACATGTACAGTTTAAAGAATACATATATAGGATATATGTTATATACATGTCACACACGAGAGTAATGTATATGTGTGTACATATGTAAATGATATGACAAGTGTACGTGGGAAAATGTGGATATATCAGGTACACGTGCACATACACAGACACCTGATGTACTACAAACACTTTTCCATGTATTCACGCTTCTATTTTTTTTTCTTTAAGATTTTTATTTATTTATTTGACACAGAGAGAGAGAGATCACAAGCAGGTAGAGAGGGGAAAGCAGGCTCCCCACCGAGCAGAGAGCCCAATGTGGGACTTGATCATGACCCGAGCCGAAAGCAGAGACTCAACCCACTGAGCCTCCCAGGAGCCCCTGCAAGCTCTGTAATTTGAGTTTTTTTTTACTTTAGCAAGGTTTATTCCTCCCAGGGGGGCGTGTCATGCACCATCCAGTCTCCCTTTCCCCCTAGGGGTGTGTCTATACTTTTGTGTGTCTCCGGACTCCTAAGAGCTCTTGTATGGATTAAGGCAAGGACCCCTTTGTCCTCAGGTGTAAATACTTCAGCTAATGAAGCCGGGAGATTCAGAAAAAGGGGATGTGAACTGACTGTGGGGCGAGTTCCACTCGAGTCTAAGATACTTCAATATGTAGAGTCAGCCTTTCTTTAAGGAAGGAAGAGAAAGAGAGACATGAGGAGCCAAAGGGAGTAAGGAAGGGCTTTTCAGTGAGTCATACTGAGCAAGCATCATGCAGCTACCCCCACTCACACAGCCGGGCTCCCCTTCTCGCTCTGGTGACAGGCAGTGGCCAACAGAAGATTTAGTCCCCATTTTCTACTCTGTACAAGACCTTAGGGTGGCTTTTGTGTGCCAACTTTTCTTTTAAAATTTTCTTTCTTTCTTTTTTAAAAATTAAAGTAGAGTTGACCCTGTGTATGAACTTTTCAACTAGCCTCCTAAATCCACTGCCAGCTCCCGAGGACTGAGCACTCACGGGCTGCCTGGCAGTGGCCTCAGCGCTCTCCGCGTATGACTCCGTCTCATCTTCTCCTCTTACGCACGAAGCAGTATTTGGTATCTCTGCTCCAGGATGTGACGAATGAGGCACAGAGGGAAATGTAACTTTCACAGGGTCACAGAGCCAGGACGCAGACTCCCAAGCAGTCCAACTCCGCAGCCCGTGCCCTCACCAGCTTATTACTTGTCTTATCTCCCTTTGACCTGGATTTCACCTGTTTCATTGTATTTATTCTTTTAAAGATTTATTTATTTGACAGAGAGAGTAAGAGCACAAGCAGGGAGACAGAGGGAAAGGGAGAAGCAGTTTCCCTGCTCAGGGAGCCCAATGCGGGGCTCAATCCCAGGACCCTGGCTCGTGACCTGAGCCGAAGGCAGCAGCTTAACGGACTGAGCCACTCAGGCGCCCCAACCCGCTGTTTCAATCTCCTTGCGTTGTATGTGCATTAGCAGCTGCAAGCCCCTTCTGGGGTACAGGAGGATGTAAGTACCAATTATTGCGTATATGGGCTTTGGATATCTACCCCCACCGGTCCTCAAAGCTCAAAACTAGTGTGTACAAAATGTAGTTCACTAACTTGCCCCAGGCCTCTATTTGTCCATCCCAGGGGTACAAAGAACCATCTTCGGTCACCGTGGCTGGAGCCCTCGGTGCCCACTCTAATAGCCCCTGCCGCCACAGCACCCTTCCTACAGACACCAGCAACTGTCAGCAGTACTTAGGAAGCACTGCTCAGTTCTAGCTCGGTGCTCTGTCCCCACCCGCGCTTCTGGGCCCGATTCTTACCGCTTTGGTCTGGGCTAAAGTCTGTACCGCCCTAGCCCGGGCCTTATCGCCTTTGGCTTGACCTAAATTCTATGCCACCCTAGTTTCCGAAAAGATACAGCTGATAGACTCCCCGCCTCCAGCCGGACGTGCCCCACCGCCCCCCCTTGCTGGAGATGCTCCAACTTCACAAACCCCCACGGCCGCTGAGCTCCCTCCCCCGCCGAGTCTGGCAAAAAATCATCTCCTCTGGGAAGTGCTCTGGAATTCTCCAAGCATCAACACTCCCTTCCTTCCCTTCCTGTGCTCCCAGGTCATTGATTACCTCTAAATACATCTAACTCTTAAGCTAGATGGCATATCTGGAGGTAAGTAACAGTGTTTCAATCATTCCTCTGTTCCCAAATGCCAAGCCAGGCAAGAACATGCGGTGGGAGGGCTCAACAGATATTTGGTGAGGCTTTTTTCACGGATAGCCTAGTTTAGCAAGAAAACTTTATTTTTCTTTTCTTTTTTTGTTTTTTAAAGATTTTATTTATTTATTTGACAGAGAGAGCGAGCGAGCACAAGCCGGGCGTTGGGAAAGAAGGAGGGGGAAAAGACAGCCCGCGGAGCAAGAAGCCTAATGTGGGCGGGGCTCGATCCCAGGACGCTGGGATCATGACCTGAGCTGAAGGCAGCCGCTTAAAGACGGAGCCACCCAGGTGCCCCGAAAACTTTAATTTCCAAAGCAACCACAGAGCAATATACTCAGTGGGTTACCATCCATGTAAAAAAAGGAAAACTAAATGTATATGAGACTTGCCTAAAATATCTCTGGAAGCATACACGAAGGATATGCTGCTTTACATAATTTGAATTTTGAACCATGTGACAGTACGGCTTAATACTAAAAAAGAAAAATTTATGCTTACAACAACAAAAATAAAACCTACTTTAACGAAAACACAAGAGGCAAGCCTGAGGTTAACCTGTTACCCGGCTCTTTCCCTGCTCCCTGCTGCCGCCACCCCTACCAAGGACACACAGCTTTGCTCCCCTTCGGGAAGAGGGTCGGTTCTAGGAGCTTCCCAGGTGTCAGCACAAATGAATGAAAATCAATCAACTGGATAAAATAGAATAGAATAATTTTAATACCTGTTAATGGCCTAACCCTAGGGAAAATGTCTCTAATTATGACTTATTCCTGTAAAAAGCCCTCTAGTTTTTTACGAATAACCTCTCCACACACATGCACATATAGACATCAACGAGTGAAGAAGCAAAAAAGAGTCAGGGTGTGTTAACATCTACCTCTATGTCCTCAGAGAGGATTCTCAGTCTCAGGGCTTCTTTCAGATCCAGAATCTCCACTTCCTGTTTCTTAATCAATACTTTGCACTCGTCCTTTTCGGCCAAAGCAGAGTTATATTTGCACTGCAAAAAAGAAACTTATGATACAAAGAGCTATCTGCTTTACTATGTTTATATATATATATTTTTTCAAGATTTTATTTATTTATTTGCGAGAAAGGAAGAGCAGAAGTGGTGGGAGGAGGTGAGCGAGAGGGACAGACTGACTCCAGGCTGAGCAGGGAGCCAGACACGGGGCTCGATCCCAGGACCCTGAGATCACCCCCAAAGGCAGAAGGCAGACAGTTGATTGAGCCATCCAGGCGCCCCTACTGTGCTTGTTTTTAGATGAAAATAACAAGAAGAGGGCACCTGGGTGGCTCAGTGGGTTAAAGCCTCTGCCTTCGGCTCGGGTCATGGTCCCAGGGTCCTGGGATCAAGCCCCGAGTCAGGCTCTCTGCTCAGAGGGAAGCCTGCTTCCTCCTCTCTCTCTCTCTCTCTCTCTCTGCCTGCCTCTCCACCTATGTGATCTCTCTCTCTCTGTCAAATAAATGGATAAAATCCTAAAAAATAGTAACAATAATAATAAGAAGAAGGAATCAGAGCTCCAAGGTGATGATGAGATTACCACAAATCATTCAATAAGTACTTGTTGGACATTCAATAAGTACTTGAAGGGATGGAAAAGTAAGCACTCGAAAGGTGAAAAGACATCAAAAAGTCCCATAGGTACGTGAAAACACATCCAGGTTTTTGGTTTTGGTTTTGTTTTTTTGGTAATCTCTACACTCAATGTGGAGCTCGAACTCACCACCCCAGGATCAAGAGTCCCACGCTCCACTGACTGAGCCAGCCCAGCACCCTGTCTTATTATCACATTTTTATCAGGACACTGCCTTTTGCAAGTAAATGTGGAGAATAGCAAGCTCCCTTTGTAGCAGATGAATGAGGAATGTGGACAAAAAACCGTCACCTTGACCTGACCTGAGGAGGAAGCACCAACATTCCCCCTAGATATGCGGGAGGGAAAGTAGTTACTTGAGGAAAGTAGTTACTTGAGGGGGTCAAAAAGTCCAACAGTGGAAAAAAGTCACTATATATGAGTGTCTCTGAACTTAAACAAAATGTGTCATTGTTTTTTCTTGAAGCAATTAAGGAACACCACATACCCTTCACTCCCACAGACCAGGGTCAGTCTGTTCCTCATGAACGGTTCCCACCTGGTACACACCGCTCCTGGGTCAGGGCAATCAGGGCAGGGCCTCAGCCCACACCGCCTCCCAGAGACACACAGGACCATAGTAAAGGCTCTGTTAAGGGGTGCAAAGCCAAAAACCTGTGGAACTTAAGTAGCTCTGAACCAATCTGACCACAGAACTCTGTTTTCTGGTGAAGCGTTTGTTAAACTCTTGAGGAATCTATGAAGTGTGGTATCTCGTTGGCGGCAGAACTTACACTTAAGTCCTTCAGTTCTTGCTTCAGGGTGTCTATGGTTTCGGTTTTCTCACAGACCACTGCTCTCAGCTCCTGGACCTGGATCATGAGGTCAGCTACAACTTCCTGACAAGGACAGAAACAGTATCTTCATATCCAAAAACATTAAGGACATTAAAACAACAAATAGTTTGTCTTTCCTAATGACAATAAGAGAAATCAAATTTATTTTAGCAAAATATGTCACCTTCTCTTATTTTAAGTTTGTATTTTAATGGCTTTATTCTATTTTACTGAATCATTTGCTTTGGTTTTTCTGAATGAATTAGAGGAAGATATATAATGAATTTACACCTAATTTTACACTTGGACCTACATATTTTGTTTACTATTCTGGTGAAAATCAACAGCAGGGATTTGACAGTTTGCATTACGGGACTCAGAACCAACAAGAAAGGGTCCTACTAACAGCATCCTAGTTAAAAGGGGAAGAATGTATTTCAGACACAGGACCATCAAAAGGGACAGAACGGTTTGCTCTTGCAGTGACAGGGAGAATTAATTAACTTAAATAGAAGACCTCCTTCTCTGGCAATCTCAGAAGATGAACAAGGCCTAAGTGTCTACAAAAAGCTAGCTGCCAGTCACCCCGCAGGCAGGAGTCTGGACCATTAAGGCATCACTCATAAAGACAATGCACAAGGACGCAGCTTGGGCCTCTGCCAACCTTGTCAGCATCTCTAGACTTCTCCAGAGAATGGATTAATTTCTCCGTAGCACATAAACTCTCTTCCAGATTCTGTACTTTTGCCATCTGTGGGGGAAAAAAATTATTTTATTTATATTTTTAGAAAAAGAATTAAATCACAAAGTTAACCACACACACATAGGGCAAAAAAAAAAGGAGATGGAATCTGTTTTTCACATTATATGGTGTTCACTAGGATTAACACTCGAAAAGGAGAAGCTGGGTTAAAAGGCGTTGATTTTGTGGGTTCCCTCTAGGGGACCACCAACAACGTATGATTATAGCTATTTAGGAATTAGAAAAACAAGAGTTCAAAAATAATACAACCAAGCAACAAGTCCTTTTTATTATCAATTTTCGATAGCTGACAGCTGAAATCACGTTTCTAACACACCTCTTCTGACACCAGGAAGAGAAGAAGTTACAGACCTCCAATGCTGGACTTAGAGCACAGGTCACTCACCTGCTGCTCACACTTGGCCATCTCTTTCTGTTTCTCCTGACGCACAACCTCAAGGACTTCTAAGATTTCTCTGGAAGGAAAGAATGATCTCTTTTACTCATGACTTCTTCCAAGGGAAATAGGAACCCGTGTGTTTGTACAGAAGAGATTGGATGAACTGCAAGGGAATTCTGTGTGGCACACACTTGGCGTGAGGTGGTGTGTTCCAGCAGGAGTCAGGCGTCTACCCGTTTCTACAACGACTGTTAAGGGAGATCCCATCTTTGTGCTATGAGTTTCTTTTTATTCAGAGCACTTACGACTTGTGGACCTAAGCACTTGTTTATTACCTCTCTCTCTCTGCTAGAATGTAAAACTCATGCGGATGGGGATATATTGCTTAGTGTCTTACCTCTAAAGAAATGTTCTGGCATTTACCAGAATAGTGCCTGGCTTATTGGGAGATCACCTAGTATATGAGCAAAGACTAAATGTTAGCGGTCTCCCAACTAGGATGTATGCCCACTAGATGTATAAACCCCTGTATCCCCAGGCCTAGAGGAGAATCTGAGTCATATTAAGAGCTCTACAAGTATCTATTGAATAAACAAATGCAATTTCTTCTCACTCGAGTAATGATCATCCTGTTGGCTGAGGCCAAGAGACTGACAGATATCACCAAGGAAAGAACTGAAGAGAGAGGGGGAAGAAAGATAATGGCATTCATATTAAGAGATCAGGAGAAACAGAAGAGCTAGAAAAAGAATAGTAGAGACAGAAATAAAAATCAGTCCCCCCATTCCAGTTATAAAATTACTGTGATTTATTTAGGAAGGCCCTAAGTTCTGATCACCACCAACTGCTACTCGTTTCAAGCTTACTGAGTAAATTTCTCTATATACCCTCTTATACAAAAGAATCTGATATTCATTTTAGAATGGTTAAAAGGATAACTTTACAGGGTAGTGGGCAATAAAAAAAAATAATAACTCAAGTTAATGTTGTAATAAACGATACTCCAGTCAACTAACGGAAAAGATAAATAACACTCACTTAGAACTGTTCTCTTTATCTTCTTCAAATTGTAATAATAATTTGTTATTGCGTTCTTTTTCTGCCTCAAAAAGCTCCACCAAATTCTAAAAGACAACGTCATATCAGATTTTAAATAATTGTTACTAGCAACGTGTAGTCAACAAACACATCAAGTACCTTCTACGTTGGCAGGCACGAGGGGCCAGGACAGGAAGTTAGGAAGAGGTCAAAACAGGCCTTGCCCTGCGTTCCGGGCAACAATCACACATCCAGGACAAAAGCACCAATAACCAATACCCTTCTTAACTTACATTCAGATCAGATTTCAGAGTTTCATTTTCTTTTTTGCAGTTTTGGAGGTTTTTTGAAAGTTGGTCAATTTCAAACTTCATTACTTCTTGTAAGTTGTCATAGGAATCCTGTAGGCAGGCTTTGCTCTCAAGAAGCTTTTCATTTTCTAATCTTTATCAGGAAAACATTTTTACAATGGTAAATATAAACAGTAAACGCAGCTCTGCTAGTCAGATTATCAGCAGTTCCAGTTCTCCCATCTACAGACCATTCCCAACTTACAGAAGCCCTGACAGGTGTAAATTCCTCGTGAACTTGTGTGCAGTGTCCACAGTGCACAAACACGGAAGACACACCGGATCCACAGAGCAGTGTGACGGGGATGGAAGAGATAGGGTGGGCATGTTAGCCTGTAGCCGTCTACCTCCTCATTCCTCCTTCCGTGGTCTCGAGTGGACAGGCAGAACTGATGGGCAGGTTAGGATCACGCATTCATTTTAGGGGGTTCCTCCCTCATGTAAGCTGGGGACTGGCCATTAAGCTGATAGCTCATCTCCATCTATTTATCACATATTCTCTCAACTCTAGGAAGATTTTAAGATGGCAAACGTGGCTTTGATTTGAGCAAGAGAGTAAACCCCCTCAGACAGAACAATCTCTTAAATCATATATTATTTCCTGCTTTCTAGGTTCTCACCCCCTCGTTCCTCTCCGCACAGGCTGTGACGCCCGAACAGCCAGAGCTCAGCCAAGAACTCATAAACAATGAACCTGACTTTGCACCATCCAAAACAGATGTCCCAGCTTACACACAGGTCATCAGACAGGGATCTATCTGCTTTACTAACCGGAAGCAGGGCAGAAGCAGCAAGTTACAAAGTGGTATAAATCAGCTGCTAAGACAGACATACAGACAAGAGATGGGAGGGAAGGGGGATGTCTGTGTTTACAATACAGACTTATATATAAAGCAGCCAAATGATTCAAGAAACACACAGTGGTATCGTGCTGTTTCATGCAGAGGCCTTCTCAACGCCTGGAGGGCCACGGAGTACAAGCCGCCCACACAGTGACACACTCAGTGTCAGGCCTGAGACACCAAGAAAAATTAAGTTATATTTAATTTAAACAGTGTGGAAATGCTCTCGATTTTTAAGACAGAATTTAAGTACACAGTTCAGATACAGTGGCTTCTTAACATTTTAGATCTAGTTCAACTGACATAGAAACACAAGGAAATGAAAATCCAGTGAGATTAGTGACCTTTAAAAAAAAAAAATCACACAAAATTAATTTACAACAGAGCCAAGATGAGAGTCAGGGACTCAGATGTTAAAAACAAATGCCATTTGTCAGAAAAAATGACAGCACACCACGGATGACAAATGGCCACTGGCCGGAGCCTTGGTGTTGGAGAAAGAGCACAGGGCAGTGGAGGGCACGCTGCCTTGGCACACACCCCTGTCCTATGGGGAAGGAGTCATTCACATGGCAGGGATGGGATTTTCAGAGGATGCGAAAAGATTTTTATAACAAAGCTCTCAATTTTGAGAATGCCATGCTCAACTTTTTTAAGCCACGCCGGGCAGGCCCAGCAAAAACATGTCAATGGATGGATGTGGTCTGCAGATCTCAAGTTTTCTTCCTCTATTTTAATTCCTTATGTATGCAGATTAAAATCTTTGCCACGTATCTCACGCTCACAGTATCACATGTCAGATGTCCGCTATTAAATTATTGCCACAGACCCATGAGATGGCATCAGAAACACAAAATGGTTTTACAAAAAGTTGAAATGAGCAAGAAAAAGAACAGTAAAAACAAACAACTTACATCTGTGACCCCTTTGTTTCAAGGTTACCAGCCCTGACTCCCACCAGCCTCTGGCAAGTCACTGTGGACAACAGTGACAGCTACTGATCCGGTCGGCCTTGTACTGCCCCTACCTCTAGGAAGAGCGTACCTTTCCCTCTGGAAAAGGCTCATCACCTATGTTGGGCCTACGCCACCTCAAACCCTTGGTGAGTGACTGGTCCATAAGCAGATGACTCCAGCAAGAGCAATTCTGATTTTCCCTTGGATTGATACACGGCTTCTGGGAGAGAGAATTTCATTGCTGGGTGAGGCAATCTGTTCCCTGTCACGTAAAGGCGGGCCCTCAACAGTAGGACAGAATAAGGGCATACTGAGGCAGGCAGAGCAGGGACTGAGAGAGGGAGAGATAGAGACAGAGACAGACAGAGACAGAGAGAACGTGTACTGACAGTATCTTTTGAGACTCAATCTAGTTTGTTCCCGAAACCCAAATCACCTCTAGGCCTCCTCAGTATTGTGCGCCAGTAATTTATTTTTTTGCTCAACTAGTTTGGGTTGGGTGTGCAGCACCTGTATGGCAAGGAGGCCTGGGCTGCAGGCCAACCAGGCAAGGGGACACCATCACAGAACAACTCTACCTGACACTGTCCAGTTGTAGCTGCGCGTGCGTGTGTCGGTCAGAAAGGCTACTCAGTTCCTTCTCCTGACTCTCTCTGAATGAACTATACTCCAGTTTCACGGAAGACAGCTCCTTGTCTGCGGAATGAAGAACGACTCGCAGGTCATGCACCTCACTTTTCAAGACTAAAAAACAAACAAAACAAATACTCAACAGGTTTCTTTACATCAAATTTTTTTTTTTTTTCAAACAGAGTAGGCAAATAAGTTCAAAGGGTATCTTCACACAAAGAGCAAAAACAAGTTGAAGAGACCAATTTTAAGTTAAGATGTTAAACAACCAAGTGGTTCGTTCCGAGGAACATGGAGATTATTTTCTTCCCTCCCTCTTAGGATTTTTGATACATTTCTATGAAAAAGGGAAGAGTTAACATCTGTCCCTGATTTGCAGGTCACCTGACTGTTCTATGCTTCTCCCGTGGCACGTGCATGAAAACTTAATATAAGGGAAAGAAATCAAGAGACTTAGCATATTTTCAGTGACCTGATCTTACTTATTGAAAACTCCTTGGTAATATACTTCTCGAAATGGGTTAAATGCTTCTGGTCTTCTAAGGAAACTCCAACTGGAGGTAAAATTAGGTAACTCTTTAGAGCAAAGGAAAAACAGCTGTCTTTTGTCGGCTTTATTATAAACTGCTGCAAACACTGATAGAAGAAATACACTGAAATAACTGGGAATCAAGTGATATTCCCACCTTTATGGATATGTACAAATATCTAATTTATGCTCTATTTTGTTACTATCAAAACATTATTCATCTTATGATTTCAAGACACTTCATTTTCAAAGCAGTATTAAAACTTTTTCAGCCAACAGTTCGATCACTTGTTTGTGAGCTCTTCTGGTGCAAATTCCCCTTTACGATATAGGACAATTACTTACCACTGTCATGCAGACTCAAGTCTGGTCACCTAATTAAAAACAAACAAAAGTACTGGGGTGCCTGGGTGGCTCAGTAGGTTAAGCCTCTGCCTTCGGCTCAGGTCATGAGCCCAGGATCCTGGGATTGAGCCCCGCATCAGGCTCTCTGCTCAGCAGGGAGTCTGCTTCTCCCCCTCTCTTTGCCTGCCTCTCTGCCTACTTGTGATTTCTTTCTTTGTCAAATAAATAAAATCTTTTAAAAAATAAAATAAAAAATAAAAAACAAAAACAAACAAAAAAACAACCCACCAAAAACACAGGGGCAAGATTTATTCAAGGAATCAAGGAATCAAAAGATACTGAGTTAACGGTATTCAGATCCCAAAGCTCCCACTTGTTCGAACTTACAGTCATTCTTAGTCTGAGTGTCCCGAAGCTGCATTTCAAGGGCATTCAACTGTGAGAGATGCTCTTGCTGCTGTCTGACCCAGTCAGTTCTTTCTGATGAGAAAAGCTTTGAGAAAGAGATAAATTTACTGGAAAAGGAACACTGGCATGCTAAGGTACACTCCAAATCATTACCTATGTCTGTTTTAAAAATCTAGTTTAAGGTCTCTGATAGGAGAAAACTGGCCATTGCCATGAATTACAGTGAGGATGACCAACAAAGGGAAGGGTCACTGTAAGCACCTGGGCTGTCCATCTTGTCTCGTTCCGAGCTAATGACAAGGCGCCTCTCCGCTATCGACAATGGGAGCTAGAATTCAGACTAGGGGTGTGTGTGTCATCCTCGGAGCAGTGTGTGAAGTGACACAATAAAGAATACAACTCAAATAAGCATCGACAAAGGCTCTGCCAAGTCGCTTTCGTCTCGCGATACTGCCGCTTTGAGGGTTTGGCTCATGTGTTTCCTGGGGCCGTGCTCTGGGTCTCACCTCCTGCGACTGCAAGGAATGGTGCTCCAGTTTGTCAATGTGCTGCTGAAGCTTGACGTTCTTATGCTCTTCCTCATCCAGCTTCGCTTGAAGGGCAGTCATCTGTTCCTGCAGCAACACAAACACTTCTTAATGGAATTCTCAAACATTCCACTGTCTCTTCTGCATTAGAAGAACAAAAAATAGGGGTGCCTGGGTGGCTCAGTCGGTTAAGCATCTGCCTTCGGCTCAGGTCATAATCTAAGGATCCTGGGATCAAGCCCCGCATTGGGCTCCCTGCTCAGCAGGAACCCTGCTTCTCCCTCTCCCACTCCTCCTGCTCGTGTTCCCTCTCTGGCTGAGTCTCTCTGTCAAATAAATAAATAAAATCTTAAAAAAAAAAAAAAATTTAAACCTCACATGGACAAAGATATCAAAGGCCACTCTGGAGTCAGAAAACAATTTCAAAAGACTGCACTAATGACTTCTCATGTCTCAGAATTACACTTGTGGTCCCTCAAAGTGGAGAATTTGAAACACAAAGGGAAAAGGTGATTAAAATTAAACGGGTTCAGTCATAGAGCCATCCTGAGACTTCTAAGGCTGCATGTGAGTGACTTCACCAGAATGCTCTCCAAGCCTTGGAAGGGACAAAGTTTTGGAATTTGAGGGTGGTCTGGCTCACTCTAAGTTTCACTAGACAGCAGAAAAACATTTAAAAAAAGAAAAAAAGAAAGAAATCCAAATAAATAAATAAATCACCAAATAAATAAATAAGTCACCAGAACTCTGGGATAAGCACATTTCAAATGTTCTTTCAAATATACCAAAAACTGTCGGAAATTTGATCTATAAGAGTCTCTCCATTATTTTCATTTTCTTTAGCACATACAGTACTGTGCCATATCATCCAGTTCTGGAACCTGAAGCTGGTGGCAGACTGGTCTCTTCACATGTTAGAGACCCAAAGCCGGAGGAGGCTATAGTGTAGGACTTGCTAAATCCTGCAAATGACGAGAGCAAAGGCAGGCTGACTGCGAGGCCAGGGGCTTTCACACACCCATATTTAGAAACACAGTTTTAATACTACATAGCTTTGAACACTACAAATTACAGAGTTGAAATGGTAAGGGAAGTCTGTTTTCAATGAACGTCTAATGACTTATGTTTTCGCAAACCAAAAAAAACAAACATTACCTGCACCATTCTAAGCTCTTCAGAAATGGCCTCAAAAGCTTGTTCATTCATCTCAGGTGGAACTGGCTCGTTCAAGATATTATCATCTAACTCACTGGAACTCTGAGTGCCCGCAGGGCCAAAGTTCCCCACTTCAGGGCTTAATTTTGATACCGGTCGAGACCAAAGTTGATAAGCCTTGGTTGGTGTAGTTATAATCTGTAGCAAAAAGCGATTATGAAACAGCATTAGCACACGTGAACGAAAGAGCAAAAGTATTTACTAATTGTGTGAACGGAAAGGATAAAATTGAAATTCTAATCATCAAAAGAGTATCCTGAAGAGGCAGCTGAGAAATGCCTAAGTAGAAACAAATATAGCAATTTAATGTGGTCTCAAGCAAAATTCTAGTAAGATTGTTAAAACTGAAACTTAATAAGCTGATTCTAAAGTTCAAACAAAGAATAAAAGTTCAAGGAAAGACAATTAAAAATTTAGGAAGACTTCCCTGACCCACATAAAAATACAATATAAGGGTACAGACATTAAAACAGTGATCAGCATACAAATAGTTAAATAGGACACTCGAAGAAAATACATAGAAAAAGTGATTTATATGTGGAAAGTTCAAATTAGTGAGAAAAACAAGGACTATTCAAAGTTAAATCCCTGTGTAATACCATTCAGAAATAAAAAGGCAGGGTCATCAGGGTGGCTCAGTCGTTAAGCTTCTGCCTTCAGCTCAGGTCATGATCCCAGGGTCCTGGGATCGAGCCCTGCATTCAGCTCCCTGCTTGGTGGGGAGTTTGTCTCTCCCTCTCCCACTCCCTCTGCTTCTGTTCCCTCTCTAATAAATAAATAAAATATTTTAAAAAGTAAAAAGGCAGATGAAATAAACATCTCAATGTAAAAAGAAAATTATAAAAGTAGTTTAAGAAGTAGAATATATTGATGATCTTGAGACTGTCTTTAAAAATACATAAAAGAGGCTCTCTGCTCCTCCCCATTCGACAGAGAGTCTGCATCTCTGGTGCAGTTCCAGCTGCGTTTCCAAGACATGATGACATGATGGCGGAGGTCGGAGTAAACAGATTCAGCGTATTGGGCACCTGGTCACCAGGGCTGCTTTTAACTCTGGCAAAGTGGATACTGTTGCCATTAATGACCCCTTCATTGACCTCAACTACATGGTCTACAAGTTCCAGTATGATTCCACCCATGGCAAATTCCACAGCACAGTCAAGGCTGAGAATAGGAAACTTGTCATCAATGGAAAGTCCATCTCCATCTTCCAGGAGTGAGATCCTGCCAACATCAAATGGGGTGATGCTGGTGCTGAGCATGTTGTGGAGTCCACTGGGGTCTTCACCACCATGGAGAAGCCTGGGGTTCACTTGGAGGGTAGGGATGGGGGGACGGTCATCATCTCTGACCCTTCTGATGATGCCCCCATGTTTGTGATGGATGTGAACCATGAGAAGTATGAAAGCTCCCTCAAGATGGCTGGCAAAGCCTCCTGTACCGCCATATGCTTGGCCCCACTGGCCAAGGTCATCCATGACAACCGTGGCATGGTAGAGGAACTCATGACCTCAGTCCATGCCATCACTGTCACCACGACGTCGATGGATAGCCCCTCTGGGAAGCTGTGGCGTGATGGCCGAGGGGCTGCCCAGAACATAATCCCTGCTTCTACTGGCACTGCCAAGGCTGTAGGCAAGGTCATCCCTGGGCAGAATATGAAGCTCACTGGCATGGCCTTCCACGTCCCTACCCACAATGTGTCAATCATGGATCTGACCTGCTGCCTAGAGAAAGTTGCCAAATACAATGACATCAAGAAGGTGGTGATGCAGACATCAGAGGGCCCCCTCAAGGGCATCCTGGGCTCCACTGAGGATCAGGTTTGCCCTGCGACGTTAACAGTGACACCCACTCTATCATCTTTAATGCTGGGGCTGGCACAGTCCTCAGTGACCTCTTCGTCAAGCTCATTTCCTAGTATGACAATGAATTTGGCTACAAAAACCGGGTGGTGGATCTTATGGTCCAGATGGGCCTCCAAGGAGTAAGAGCCGTCTAGACCACCAGCCCGAGAGACAAGAGGAAGAGAGCCCCTCAGCTGTTGGGGAATCCTTGCCCCAACTCATCCCCCAACACACTGAGAATCTCCCAACCTCTACCCAATTTCTACCCCAGACTAACTGAGAAGGGTAGGGTCTTGGGGAGCTCTATCTTGTATCATCGATGAAGTCTACTGTACCCCACAAAAAATATGTAAGTCAAAAAGGTAGAAGAGGAATAAACCCAGCTATATCAAAATTTTAAAACCTCTGTATAACAAAAGTATCACATACAAAGATAAAAGACAAGCAACATTATGGCAGTAGCATGGCAGAATATATTGGCAGTAGTATATGACATACAAGAGAGTAACATGTTAAAAACTATAGTCAGAAAACAAAACAACCATAAGAAAACGGACTCTTTTTTTTTCTCATAGAAAAAGTAAACACAAATGGACAGTGATCATAGATGTGTGACCTCATCAGAAAGAAAGGAAATGAGAATTAAAATCTTCAGAAGATACCATTTCCATCCATCATACTGTCATACATTAAAGAGGGAGACAATACCAGTTCCGGGGGCTGGCACTGGGCAGTGAGTGCTCCCACACCTCCTGGGAGAGAACATAGCGCAGACACCTGGCGGACAGGACCCCAGTGCTGAGACATCAGAAGATGACCACACCTTCACAGACTCTCCCCAAAGAACATTCACACCGGCAACCACCTATACAAGCCACGGGTTGTCCAAAACATGGAAGCCTAGATTTAAAATGAGGTAGAGTTCTACGTACTATGTAATATGGGAAGACCCAAGGCATATCCCAGAGTTAACAAAAGCCCACTACAGAGTAACATATGTAGGATGATTCCATTTACGTTTAAAAACAAAAGCTCAGGGGCGCCTGGGTGGCTCAGTGGGTTAAAGCCTCTGCTTTCGGCTCAGGTCGTGATCTCAGGGTCCTGGATCGAGCCCCACATTGGGCTCTCTGCCTGTCAGGGAGCCTGCTTCCTCCTCTCTCTCTCTCTCTGCCTACCTCTCTGCCTACTTGTGATCTCTGTCAGATAAAGGGATAAAATCTTTAAAGAAAAAAAAAAAAAAGCTCAGCTAAAAATCTATGAAGTAACTCTCCATATTTTCCCAGTCCCTACATATATACTGTACAAAACTGCCAAGCAAGGATGCCTGGGTGGTTCAGTCGGTTAAGCATCTGCCTTTGGCTGAGGTCATGATCCCAGGGTCCTGGGATCAAATCCCGCATCGGGTTCCTTGCTCAGCAGGGAGCCGGCACCTTCCTTTTACTGCTCCTCCCTCTGCCTGCTGCCCCCCACTTGTGCTCTCTCTCTCTCTCACTGACAAATAAATAAAATCTTAAAATTAAAAAAAAAAACCTGCTAAGTAAAAATATTCCCAAACTGAGAACAAATTACCCCTCACAGATGGGGCGTGAAGGACTACATTAGAACCAGATCGGCAGCAGTGCTCAAAATGACCTTGAACTGAAACTTACATATGTATGTATATCTCTTTTAAACAAGAAAAATGTATTCATAAAGTACTCTCATGTAACTGAGAATGAGCATCAACAAAAGCTCTGAACTGCTATGCTGCTCTTGGTAAAATTTTTAATCACTTCGGCCTTATTTGCTGACCTCTAAGTGGAAGCAGCAGGACCAGCCTGCCATGCACACTTCAAGCTCTCCAATTCCACTGTGCTAAGGGGTTACAGACATGGGATGAGAAAACATTTGGCCATGTTCCACAGTTAATTTAAAATAATTTCCTACACAGATTTTTAAAAGGTCATCATTTTTAGAGAGAAAAGAAAAAAATTCTACTTTTATTTTAAAAAATTGCATTTTCCAGTTTAAACAAATGGTAATACATCCATACAACAGATTCCTGTGCAGCTGTCAGAAAACGAAAAAAAAAAAAAAGAAGAAAAAAAAAAGGGAGGGAAAGTTCTTTTTTTTTCCCCTGTAGTCATGGGACAAACTCAGAAAGACAAAAGACAAAAACAGAAAAACCCAGGTGTAGAATGTTTTATATAATATGCTACCACCATGTAAAATAAGAAAAAAGGTATAAACAAGTGGGACTACACCAAAGTAAAAGGTTTCTGCACAGCAAAGGAAACGATAAATAAACAAAATAAAAAGGAAACCTACTGAATAGGGGAAGATACCTGCAAATGATACATCCAGTAAGACTTTAATATCTAAAATATTTAAAGAATTCTTACAATGCAACACCAAAAACCCCCCAAATAATCCAATAAAAAATGGGCAGAGGACCTGAACAGACACTTTGCTAAAGAAAACATCCAGATGGCCAACAGACACATGAAAAAATGCTCAACATCACTCATCATTGGGGAAATGCAAATCAAAACTACAATGAGATATGCCCTCATTCCTGCTAGAATGGTATCAAAAAGACAAGAGACAATGAATGTGGGCAAGGATGTGGAGAAAAGGAAACCCCAGAGCAATACTGGCAGGAAAGTAAATGGCACAGCCACTGTGAAAACAGTACAAAGGTTCCTCAAAAAATTAAAATAGAAGTATAATATGGCCCAGCAAAATTCTACTACTAGGTATTTACCCAAAGAAACTGGAAACACTAATTTGAAAAGATACATGCAGCCCTATGTTTTTTGTAGCATTATTTATAATAGCCAAGATATGTAAGCAACTCAAGCGTCCATCAACAGATGAACGCATAAA
Organism: Enhydra lutris kenyoni; assembly: GCF_002288905.1. Classification (NCBI taxonomy): domain Eukaryota; kingdom Metazoa; phylum Chordata; class Mammalia; order Carnivora; family Mustelidae; genus Enhydra; species Enhydra lutris. The sequence goes on along the minus strand of NW_019154094.1, from coordinate 4,019,446 downwards.
GATGTGCCACATTTACACACGTGTGTGTATGTGTATATAGACACACCCCCACATACACACACGTTGGAATATTACTCTGCCATAAAAAAGAACGAGGTCTTGCCATTGGTGACAACATGGATGGATCTAGAGGGTAGTGTGTTAGGTGAGGTAAGTCAGATAGAAAAAGACAAATGCTCTCTGATTTCACTTCTATGGACAATCTGAAGAACAAAACAAACCAGAAACAGATTCATCAATACAGAGAACTGGTGGTTGCCAGAAGGGAGAGGGCTGGGGAGGATGGGCGAGAGGGGCGAAGGGGATTAAGAGGTATGAACTCCCAGTTATAAAATAAATAAGCCACAGGGAGGTAATGCTCAGCATAGGGGTGAGAGTCAACAATACTGTGATGACTCTGCGGGGGGCGATGGTGTCTGCACCCCTGGGGAGCACCGCACAATGTAGTGAATCGTTGAATCATTATGCTGCACACCCAAAACTAAAATAATATCGTGCGCCGACTGTACTTCAGTTAAAATTAAAAAAAAAAAAAAAAAAAAATTAAAAGATGGAAAATAAAACCCAGAAAGACTTGCTGACAGTGACTGCCTCCAAAATGGGGCCTGGCTGGTTGGCAGGAGGGACAGTAGACAGAGAGGAACGTGTCACTGTATATTCTTTGTACCTTCAAAAATTCCGGCCAAGTGAATTGCCTATTCAAAACGATGAATAAAGTTTCTTTTAAAAGCAGTCTCCTAAAAAGTGACACCAAAAATATCACTTCTGAACAGTAAGCATTAGAGGGGTGCCTGGGTGGCTCAGTGGGTTGAGCCTCTGCCTTCGGCTCAGGTCAGGATCTCAAGGTCCTGGGATCGAGCCCCGTGTCGGGCTCTCTGCTCAGCGGGGAGCCTGCTTCCCCCACCCCCCGCCGCCTGCTTCTCTGCCTACTTGTGATTTCTCTCTCTGTCAAATAAAATCTTTAAAAAATAAATAAACAAAATAATAAAATAAATAAAAAATAAGCATTAGAGATAAACATCTATTTTTAAGTTTAAGCTGTATCAGGATTTTTTTAAAACAAATTTTTTTTTAAGATTTATTTATTTGTCAGAGAGAGAGAGGGAGAGAGAGCAAGCACAGGCAGACAGAATGGCAGGCAGAGGCAGAGGAAGAAGCAGGTTCCCCGATGAGCAAGGAGCCCGATGCGGGACTCGATCCCAGGACGCTGGGATCATGACCTGAGCCGAAGGCAGCTGCCCAACCAACTGAGCCACCCAGGCGTCCCTGTATCAGGATTTTTCAGCCTTCAGAGAATCGGATAGAAAAGCTCAATCCCCAGCATCAGCATCACTACCTCCTTCATCTTTGGCTTTTCTCTCCTCATTCTCACATGTCCACACATTTTTTTTTTTTCCTTTTAGGAAGGCAATGGTTGTTTAGGGGAAACACACCCTCCTGTGAGGGCTGCTGATACCCTGGGTCCTTTAGAGGTCTCTGGCTCTAGGATCTCTGTTCTTGCACCGCAAGCTGGGAGCGCCTGGCACGTTACAGCAACAGCCGCCGAGACCCCCGGCCGCCAGGTGCTCCACTACCTCACTCAACGCTCGAGAAAACCCGCAATCACATTCTCCTCATCCCCAATTCGGAGACCATAAATAGGAGGTTCAGAAGTCAGGAAACCCTGCCTAAGGTTAGTGACAGATTAAAATCTGCACCCAGGTCTGACTCCACATGCTGCATTCTTTCCCACCCCACCCCGCCACTGGAGGCCAGTGGAGGCAGATATTAGAACACTAGGAGAGTCAACCTGGGGGCGCTGCCTATAAGGAATTCTAGCGTATCTGGGGATCACCTGTGCAGAGGCTCTCCGTTATTAACAAAATGACATCAAACTTAGTATTGAAGAATTGCTTCAGGGTGCCTGGGTGACTCAGTGGGTTAAAGCCTCTGCTTTCGGCTCAGGTCATGATCTGAGGTTCCTGGGATCGAGTCCCACGTCCGGCTCTCTGCTCAACAGGGAGCCTGCTTCCCCCTCTCTCTCTACCTACTGCCCTGCCTACTTGTGATCTCTATCAAATCAATAAATAAAATATTTAAAATCAATAAATAAAAATTTAAAAAAAGAATTGCTTCAGACCACCTACCTTAAGCGTTTCAGCATGAATTTTATTCAGCTGAGAAACTTCTTGTCGCTTGTAGGCTTTTGTTGCTTCCAAAAGGTTTTCAAGATTAAGATTTGCTTTTTGCAAAGACTGAAGCTCTGATTCCAATTCTAGCTGCTTTTTCCTAAGGGATATTTAAAAATTGAGTATTTCACATAATAAGTAATGTCATACACTTGTAGAGTACTTTACACTTTATATTCTCACATAACTTGATATTTATCCCTCTAAATCTGAGATATTCTCAGATTATTACCCTCAATTTCCATTTGGGTAATATTTGGCTATGAGAATTAACTACAGTATAAAGTATTTGACTAATAAATGGTAGACCTCCAATTCAAAAGCACTAATAGTCTGTGATGACACCACACATGGCATGTTATTTTTATTTTTTTTAAAGGTTTTGTATATTTATTTGACAGAGATCACAAGTAGGCAGAGAGGCAGGCAGAGGGGGAGGGAGAAGCAGGCTCCCCAGGGAGCAGAGGGCCCGATATGGGGTTTGATCCCAAGACCCTGGGATCATGACCTGAGCCACCCAGGCACCCCGGCATGTTATTTTTAAAATAAACACTTTCTGGGGTGCCTTGGGTGGCTCAGTCAAGTGAGTGTCGACTCTTGCTTTCAGCTCAGGTCATGAACTCAGTCGTGAGATCGAGCCCTGAACTGGGCTCCATGCTCATGCTTCCTGCTTAGGATTCTCTCTCTTCCTGTGCCCTTTACCCCCATGTGTGCTCTGTCTCTTTCTAAAATAAATAAATCTTTTAAAAAATGTAAAAAATAAAATAAACACTTCTTTCTATTTTAGGATAGCATAATCTTAATTATACTATAAATGTGGCTTATCTTTGTTTTTACACAAGGAACATTAAGAATATTAACAAACCTGTAATTTCTAAAAATTCTGATTTAATTCATAACATTGATTTAAATTTGGTAAACAGATACAGGTGTATTCATGAAAACATCTGTATCAGGGCGTCTGGGTGGCTCAGTGGGTTAAGCCTCTGCCTTCGGCTCAGGTCATGATCTCAGGGTCCTGGGATCGAGCCCCGCATCGGGCTCTCTGCTCAGCAGGGAGCCTGCTTCCTCCTCTCTCTCTGCCTGCCTCTCTGCCTACTTGTGATCTCTGTCTGTCAAAATAAATAAATAAAATCTTTAAAAAAAAAATGGCTTAAAAAAAATTATAAATAAATAAATAAAATAAAGTCTGTGTTAAACGTGAAAACAAATCCACACTCAAAAATACTGAGACAGGTAAACATGAATGTGGATTTATACTTTACCTCGTTAGTTCTTTGTATTCTTCATATTCTTGCTTTGAATTATTCAGTTCTGTCTGAATTTGCAAGAGTTGTGCTTTCAGCTTCTCGGTGTTCACTAATGAACATGGCTCCTTTGGAGCTTTAGGAGAAAATCCTTGTTGTCCTGGTAATAAGGAAACAACTTGGTCTTTGAAAGAGAAAGAACAGAACCTGTTTTCTAAGTTCTCTGCCGGGTATTAATTTTGAAGCAAAGAAAGGAAAATGAGAGATGGATTGGAAAGTGGACCCCAAAAAACAAGAGCCTGTAACTCAGCCGGAGACAAGACACAATGCAGTGTGTCAAAGAGTGCTGGAAGTTGTTTCTGAGAAGCTGAGAAGCCCCAGGATGTAGGGGTATATTGAAGGCAACACCTTTGCCATCAGGAGAAAGGGCAAACCATGAAGTACAGCACGTATCAGGCCGGTGAGACGTCAGCAGGCCAGTACTGCAGAAATTCGTGCTAATGGATAAAGTGAACAGTCAATAAATTACTCAGGAAAGGAACCAAAGAGCAAAGGCTACACGTTGAAAGAGCTTGGGGTCATCTAACTGGTAGGAAATATTTTCAGGGATTGCTTAGGACCAGATGGATATGTTGAAGAGAGTTCTGACGAGTTCCACTGTGGGAAAACATCGTGTAAAGTTGTTTAGAGAATGATCTTTGTTTAGAAGATGGTGGGTTCTGGGGCGCCTGGGTGGCTCAGTGGGTTAAAGCCTCTGCCTTCGGCTCACGTCATGATCCCAGGATTCTGGGATCGAGCCCCGCATCGAGCTCTCTGCTCAGCGGGGAGCCTGCTTCCTCCTCTCTCTCTGCCTGCCTCACTGCCTACTTGTGATCTCTGTCTGT